>NC_056747.1:1140576488-1140868988 GCF_019279795.1 Protopterus annectens
GCCTGTAGAGAGGCTGAGTTTGAACAATGTGTTTAGGTGAGGGGTTAGTTCAATTTGGAGTTCGTGTAAGACACAGCCTGGGACACTGTCCAGTCCCATTGAAGCTGTGTTTTTGTCTTTGGATGGGGCTGTTTTAACCTGTGTGTCAGTGATTGCCGGGGCTCTACATTCTTCTGGTATGGTTATGGGCCCTTTAGTGGGTGAGAGGGGGGGTGAAGTTTGCACTAAACCTGTCTGTCAGAATGTTGGCAATATCAGTCGGTTCAGTGTATTTTGTGCCATTCTGCACTAACTCAGAGCAGCTCTGAGAGTTTCCACTTAGGTTCTTGACATAGCTAAAGAACACTTTGTGGTTATCTTTGGAGTCCTTGGCAATTTTTCTTTCGAAGCTAGCCTTGGATGATTTTATGAGGGATCATAGTTTCTTGCTGATACTGATCAGGGATGTCTTTCCTTCTTGGGATTTTACTCTTTTCTGTACTAGTTTCCTCCTTCTATTGTATAGTTTGTTTATGGCAGGGGTCCACCAGACTGGTTTCCTTTTCTTGGAGAAGTGAGTTTTGGTTTTGCTTGGGATAGCATGATCCATGCATTCTTGCAGGTGCTCATAGAGTGCCTTTGTAAGGGATTCAGCAGCTTGGACAGCATTGTCCTTTAGCATGGGGGCTGTGAACCTTTCCACCTTGGTCTTAAGTAATGTGAAGTTTGCTTTTGAAAAATTTTTCATGGGGGTTTCCTTGATTGGGGGTGGGGGCAGAATGTGGATATCCAGAGTGATTAGTCTATGGTCTTATCTAACCAGCGAGGGGTTGACCTCCGGTGTAGAACACCAGTCGCCCATGTTGGTGATGATCAGGTCCAATATGTTGTCACCTCTGGTGGAGGTGTTGACCAGCTGATCCAAGGCATTCAAGTTTATAAATTCTAGGAAGCATTGGGCAAGGAAGTTAGTACTTGAATAGTTCTCCCAGTTAATGTTCAGGTAATTGAAATCACTCAATATTAGGGCATTTGGTAGGACCTTCATATTTTTCAATGTCTCCAGAAATGTGGAATAGGGGTCCTGGGTCATGGTGGGTGATCTGTAACAAGCTACAATTTGAATTGCAGTTTTGCCTGTTGTTAGTGGCACAAGGATGATCTCTGAGGCATTGTGCTGTGCCACTAACCTGGAGGTGTGGGTATCCTTGATGAATATGGATACACCCCCGCCATTTGTGTTTCGGTCCGAGTTCTGTAGCAGAAAAGTATGGTGTGAGTTATAGCCTGGTAGTGCTGGGGTGCTCTCTGGAGCCTTAAACCAGGTTTCTGTTACTGCACAGATATCAATGTTCTCCATACTGAGGAGTGCCTCGAGTGCATGCATTTTGAGGTTTAGACTTCTGGAGTTGAGTAGCTTTACCCTTAGTTTTTGGTTACTTGTGCTATTTATGGTGGTGGGTTTGTTTTTTGAGCCTTGCCTAAAAAAGGCACTATGAGGGCAGTAAAAGCCTTGGCCAGTATTTGAAAGCATAAGGGTGACAGGTGCAAGCCATCTCTTGTGAAGCAATGTGGCTTGTCGAGCAAGTCATCCCAGGCGGCCAGATACTGGATCCCCTTTGAATGACACCAGAAACTTAGCCAATTGTTGAAACTGATAATTTTTTCTTTATACTGTGGCATCATTCTTGGTGAGGGCAGGATGCTACTCAGGGTCAGGGTCATACCGGCTTGAGCTACGTGATTAGAGAGCTCTTTCATGTCTCTTTTCATGTAGTCCAGGGAGGTACATCTCAGATCATTCACACCAACATAGACAATGACAGAGTCGTTTTTGTACTTGTTCTGGAGTGACCTGAGTGCTTGTGTTATGTGGAGGATCCTGGCACCGACAGGCAGCGAACTGTAACTTTCTCCTTGTCCAGTCTAGTCAGTGGGACATCAGTGTGCCTGACTATAGAGTTGTCTGTTACTAGTGTGTTGAATTTGTTATTTTGCCTTAAGGGCTGTGATTGCATGGCACACTGATTATGTGAAGTATGTGTTTCATGGTTTGTGATGGGGTGTGGAGGTTGCTTGAGTGTCTGCTTTGGAGGTCTCTGTTGCTTTTGCAGATTTTTATTTAGAGCCTCAGAGTATGTTTTCGTGTATTTATGTGTGTTATTTGCCAGTGTTGGTTTAGTAGGTCTATATGAGACTGGTGGTGTGTTGCAATTATTTTCCTTTTCCTCTTGACTGTCAGTTCCAGTCTTGGGTTGAGAGAGCTTTGCCTCCAGTTTGGCTGTATAATTGCATCTCTCGCATATATTAGTGTTTGGTGGTAGGAGGAGATGGTTGTCTGTGTACATGAGGCAGTTGTAACATTGCCTCAAAATGCCCAGATTCACCAGTTGAACTGGAGAGTACACCTGAAACTGCCATTTGGACATGCCTGAATAGGTAAATTGAGCTGTTTTACTGATTGGCTGGTAGGGGCGAATAGACAGCCTTGTCCTTCTGGACAGTATACAGGGGTCTAGTGCTAGGGTTAATTAGTGCTTGCTATGAGTTTTGAGCAAGTGCTGGGCTGTGAAATGAATGGTTTGAGTGCTTAAGTTGAAAGTTTGTATAGTTCCAAGGGAAAAATTGAAGAGTAGACTTTGTGGAGCTGGGAATAGTTTAACCCTACCTAACCTGCGCTGCCCGGCACGCAAAACCATGCAAATGCGGTTTTTATAGCAGGGAAATGAAAGAGATAGAAATTAGCACAAAATGGCCAATAGACTACTAACGTCTGGGCTGAAACCACTCCTCCAGGGACAGATAGGCTGCTTAAAGCTCTCCTCTCTCACAGGTGAACAGAGAAACTTCCTTCTATCCAAGTAAGGTATGGGCAGCACAGAAACTTGTAACACAGCCCTGAATTCAGCAATAACATGAAAACTGGACTATACTAGTTCAGAAAGGTGGGAAACAAGTATATATTTTTTGTTTGTTTTTTTCAGAAAATAAAGCAGATACAATAAAAAAAACACTTTAAATGCACAGAAATGGCCGTCGCACTTTAGTGTGTAGCCTACAACAGTTAAACAGATTCTTTAAACACAAAAATGAATAAGTACAATATGTAGCAGAAACAAGCTTTTTAAATCACAGAAATGCTAAAAAATTGGCGTTTTAGGCGGAATTAGTTAAAGACAGTAAGAAAATGCAGAAAAATGATAATTAATCACTCCAAATTCTCTTTTTTGTCTCTCTGCTGCTGTAGAACTCTGCAGGACATCTGGCAGGCACTCGCTGAGCAGAATACAAGTGCAAAAAACTGCACAAATGTGGTTTTTATAGCGGGGAAATGAAAAAGATAGAAATTAGCCCAAAATGGCCAATAAACTGGGCTACAGCAAACAAGGCACACAAATTTCAGAAAGAAACAGTCTCTCTGTCTGTCTCTCTCTCTCTCTCTATATATATATATATATATATATATGAGTGTGTGTGTGTGTGTGTGTGTTTGTGTGTGTGTGTATATATATATATATATATATATATATATATATATATATATATAGATATATATATGGGTCTACTTTGGAAGGCCGAAATACCACAACACCGACTTTCATTATCCTGAGACGAGAAGGCCGACAACATCAGAAAACCGACATCTGGAACACCGACTGGGAACTCCAGGTAAGTTACCACTCAGCCAGCATGTTGAACTTTGCCCCTTACACCCTCAGTAGTATAACCTCAGATTTGGTATATTTAGTTAGGGGGGTGTGGGAGGTGAAGCCCCCCACATCCGTGGGTTTAATTTGCTTCAGGTTTAATTTTAAATTTTTTGCACAAGTGGTTACTTACCTGGCATTCACAGTCAGTGTTCCGGGATGTCGGTTTTCTGATGTTGTCAGCCTTCTCGTCTGGGGATTGTAAAAGTAAAGTAGACCCATATCTATCTATCTATCTATCTATCTATCTATCTATCTATCTATCTATCTATCTATCTATCTATCTATCTACCAATCTATCTGTCTATCTATACATATACTCGCACACACACGCGCACACACACACACACACACACACACACACACACACACACACACACACACACACACACACACACACACACACAGCATCACGATCAAAAGTATGAGGCATCCCTTGATATTCAGTACAAAAATATGAATAACAGTTGCAGTCCTCCATTCCTTAGGGATGAAGCTTGTTTGGATGTTGTAGTTGAATAGAGATTCTAGTGGGCCTGCCAGGTCATGTTTCAAGCTATTTAGAAGCATCTAGGATATCAATGCAGTGTGTTGGAGAGTGCAGTGAGGACCAGTTCATTAGTGATAGTTAGGGGAGGAATTGCAGTGGATATTCTCTTGGTGGGGGGGGGTCTGGGGGTGATAGGGGGTAAAACTAGAGCTAAATTTATTGGCTAACAAATTTGTTATATCAACCAATTTGCTATAAGAAGTTCCATTTACTATTAGTTCAGCGCAATGATGGGTGTTCCCTTTAAGGTACACAACTGAAAAATGCCTTATAGTTGTCCTTAGCCTGAGAGGCTTCTTTTACCTCAAAGTTGACTTTGGTGGACTTGATTAGTCCCTTGAGTTGCTTGTTGAGACTGATGAAGGAGTTTTTTTGTCTTTAGGGCATAGCCTTTCCTATTTTTATTTTTATTTTACATTTGTTTACTGGGAAAAAGTCCGACTGGGTAGGGCTGCCCGTTTTCAGCAGAGGCCCGGGGAGAAAAGCTCCATATAGTAAAAACATACAATAACAACAATTATAACAGCAATAATAACAAATACAGTAGTACATAAAGTACAGTAATAATTACAGTACAGTGATAAAGCAGGCAGTAAGTAGAGGCAACATAAACTAGTTCACAATAATAAAGCACAGAGTAAAGAGATAACAACACTTGCATCTTTTCAACTACAACAGTAGGCACACAGTGATGCACAGTAAACTGTAAGAGTATAAAGCCCTAACAATGCTAATATACATTCTGTCTGCTTTGAGGGTCTAGAAGTACTAAAAGAGCTTAGATGAGAGAGAGAGTAGGGTGTGTGTAAGAGGGTTGATAGTGTTTATCCAGGGTGAGTACAGGAGCAAGTGCATGATTTGGCCAAATGTAACTTAAGAAGTCTTAAAGTCATGTGTGTTTCCTACTGACCACATTTCTAGAGGAAGTGAATTCCTTGTTTTTGTAACAGCAGTAGCACAGAGGGAGTCCCCACAGTTATATTTGCTTTTGTCAATGTCAGCTAGTGATTTGTTGGTGCTTCTTAGTGGACGATTACTAGCACAGTGGTGTAGTAGTCCCTGTAGGGCAGGGCTTTTTGGGGGGTGATAGAGGATTTGATGGGCTATAGTAAGATGGTTGGAAAGTTATTAGATTTTGCAATTCTAGCCAGGATAGTTGTTTAAAAAGATTTGCAATGATGGGATCTATATGATGAGTCAGTGGCAAATTTTGCTATTTTCTTGTAGCAGGTATTTAATTTATTTAGGTCACTTTTGTTTAGATTAGTTAGTACTGGGGAGGCATACAGTAGTGTGGAGAGTAGGTGGGTTTTTGCAATGGTGATGTTACTTTAAGAGGTTAGGTCATTTTTGCATCTATAGAACGTAACTAGCTTTTTTTGAACCTTTGTGAAGGTTTGAGCTATATGTTTGTCAGATTTCATATTGAGATCTATGATTATTCTTAGAAGTTTAGTTTGGGCTATGGGTGTGATGGGGGTATTGTTGGAGGATATTTTAAATGATGGTAATGGGTCAGAAGCCTTTCAGGGATGGAATAACATTAGCTGGGTTTTTTGGGTTAAGTATTAGTCGTGAGTCTGAGAGCCATTTTTCTATTGCTGAGAAGGATTCTTGGATGATTTGTTGTAATTGTTGGAGTGATGGGGCAACGCATACTAGGGTAGAATCATCAGCGTATTGGACCAGGTTGGAATGGAGGGTAGCCTTGTGCAGGTTGTTGATGAATATGGTGAAGCGAAAGGGTCCAAGGATGGATCCCTGTGGAACACCTAAGTTTACAGGGAGAAGGGACGATAGGGTGTTTTCCCATTTAACAGCTTGTTGATGGTTTGAGAGATAGTCTTTGAACCATGATAGTGTGGAGTTGTGAAGTTTGAGTTCAGAGAGTATGGTTAGTAGTTTGGAATGGGAAACCATGTTAAAGACTTTGGAGAGGTCTAAGAATATGGAAGAAACACAATTACCACTGTTTCATTGTTGATTCATGGTATAGGAGAAACTGATAAGGGCTGTAGTGCAACTATAATTTGGACAGAATCCATGCTGTGTTTCAGCCAGAAGATCATTCGTTAGTAGTTTAGTATTTGGGAGTGAATGCATTTCTCATGGATTTTGGAAAGGGGGTATGGCAACTGGACAGTGGTTAGTTAAGTCAGTAGAATTGCCACCTTTGTGTATTGGTATTATATGAGAGATTTTCCAGAGGGATGGTATATATTGTTCAGCTATTGACCTGTTTATTAGTATAGATACGGGGTAGGGGATTGCTTGGCAGCAATCTTGAGGAATTCACCCTTAAATCTGTCCATCACAAAGGTAGTGGGCTTTTGTTTTGTCAGATATTTATATGTTGTATTGGTTGGGACTGGCTGTAGTGAGTAGCTGTTTGGGTCAAAGGCTGCTGTTTGGGTATTTGTTTGAGTTGTAGGAGAGCTGCTTATAATCAGATTTTGAATGGAGTTGGTAAAGTGTTCATTAAATTGTGTTGCAGTGTTGTTAGTGGAGGTGTCAATATTAGGGGGTGGGGTAGTAATTCTTCTGACTGCAGTATTTTATTTATGGATGTCCAAAATTTCTGAGGATTTGGGTTGTGTTTGGCCTGTACTTCAGAGCAGTGGTTTCACTTGTCAACTCTTATTTGTTTTTTGGACTTGTTTCTCAGCTCAAGGTAGTTTTGATGCCATGTTTCCCATGCCTTATCTCTCTGCTTTAGGAGTTGCCAGGTATTTTTGGTAAGCCAGGGGTCATAGTTGGATTTTGTTCTTATTGTTCTAGGAGGGGCAAGGTGGTCGAGTATATTTAAGAAGGTAGAGTTGAAGTAGTCCACAACTTTGCCTAGGGGAGGTTTAAAAGGGGTGACAAGTTACAATGATATAAAGCAGTTCTGGAGTTCTGAGATTTAAAGTTTTTTGTATAGTGTATTTGTTGTATCAAACTTTTTTGTGGGTTTAATGTGGTGCCTTAGGGTGAAAATAGGTTGGTGGTCATTGAGACTGTTAGGTAGTGTCCCAGAGTTGTAGGACTGAGAAGGCTGATTGGTGAGAATCCAGTTCAGAATGGATTCTTTCTAGGAGGATTTGTCAATTCTGGTAGGGGTTTGGATTAGTTGAGTAAAACTGTGTAGATTTATGTGAATGGTGAGGCGGGGAGAGATACACGTGGACCAGTCAGTAATAAAGTTACCTAATCTGAGTGTTTCTTAGGGGAGGGCCTGAGATGACCATTGGAGTATAGCTGCTAGTGTGTCAATATTGTTGCCAGGTGTGAATATATGCACCAATGAAGTTCAATTGTTTATGTGTTTTGAGTTTTATATTGGTGAAAAGGGTATCAGAGTTGTTGAATGCAGTGGGATTTATGCTTATGATGTCAATTGTAAGTGGGTTTTGTATAATATTGCAATTCCACCACCCTGTATGTTTATCCTGTCTTTCCTGAATAGATTATACCCTTGGGGAAGTAACTCATTGTCATTAATATGTGGCTTGAGCCAGGTTTCTGTGAGGAGAACTATATCGGGAGAGTATAGGGACAAGGTTGCATGCAGTTCCTCTGATTTGTTGACTATACTTCTTATGTTGATATTATTAGTAGGCCTGTTGTATTCCTCTGGGAGTTTACTATAGATGTGGGTTGGCATGGGAGGGATATGGGATTGATTACTGGGCCAGGATTTGGGTGGATGTCCCTGCTGATTAGTAGCTGAGATGCTGTATGAACAATGGCTTTAAGTATTTCATCATACATAGGTGGAATTGTAGGGAGAGGTGTTTTTTGGTTCTATACTGGGGGAGGCTGAGTGGGGCTAACTGTATGTGTGGAGGTATAATGTTTTTTGGTGAGGCAGGTAAGAGTGTGGAGTCTTGTTTTGGGAGCATTGGTTTGGTGGGTGATCGGGTTATTAAATTGAAGTAAGTATTAGTATGGTATGAGGTGATGGCAGTAATTGTGAGTGCTATGATTTTCAAGATGTGTAATGTTGTAGTTTGCATTATTCAATTGCAGTCCTAACGTAGGTAGGTTGGGGTATACTTATAAATTATGTGGGTTTAAATTATGGTATATATGGTTGTAGATTTGGTGGAGTTTATTGTACTGGTTTGTAAGTCGTCCTATTGTTTGGTTTTTGGAGGAATGTGGGTTGGGGAATAGGTGGGTATTGAGATAAATGTATACGTTGAGGTTGTAGGGGTTGTGCTGGTGATACTTAGTGGTGAAAGTGACCTAGCAATTGGAGTTTAGGGAGGTGTGAATTGATTGGATGTAAGTAGGAATGGGTGTGGCTTACTTACATATTAATGTAATGAAAGAGGGAGTGGGTGGGAATGGGGGTAGGGTAGGGGAGCGGAGTGAGCCTGAACAAAGCAATGATGAATAGAGCAGGTTGGACCACGCAGGATCAGCACTCAACCAAAAATACAGTCAATGAGGTATGGTAATAATTAACTTAATTATAGGATTTTATTGTTTCAGTTTTCTACTTTGGGGGATAAATCAAAGTTATTCTAGCACCAGTAATAAATGTGTGTCGGTTTGGTGACCTGCAGATAAAGAGATTTTAAGGTGCTTAAACTGCTTCAGGCACTTGAGAATGTTAAATCTAGCAGTGCATATGGGAAGAAACGGCTTGAGTTGCAAATTAGCATTACTGAGGGAGGAGGGTTTTTATTCATTGCTGCTGACACACAAACAGAAGGATTAACAATTCAATAGTTTGATACACAGTAACAAACACCTACAATGTGGAGAGCTTAGGCAGTGTGCTGCTCCCAAATGCTTTCTTCTTGAAATGCAGGAAAATAGCCGTGTTTCAGGGACTCATAGAATCTGTGGTTATTTAGAGTCAGAGAATGGGTTTGCTGAACAGTTATAACATTCAGGGTGGGCAGAGTGTTACTAAAGGAAGCAAAAACATAAAAAGTGAGCTATAACATGGGAAAGCAGAGGAAGCAAAGTAGAAAATAAGAAAATTAAGAGCAAACAATGCTATAGACTATAGCAGCCACTAATATTTACAATCTATTTCTGAACACTGGTGACAGCATTAGGATACCTTAACTAATTATGCTGCAACAACTTAAGAGGCTAGAAGTGCAAATACAGCAGTCACCAGGATTAGGTGATGTTCATATGCAAAACTATAACGTGCGTGATTAACAAATAAAACAGTATATGATAATGCAACATGTAAGACCACCAATTACATTACTACAAGTTCACTTTTACTCACTCTTATTTTTGGATAGGGTTTTCTTTCTTCTATTGTACAACCTATTTATACTGGGGGTCCACCAAGGGGCTTATTTTTGTAGTTTTTCCTAAGCTTATTTTGGTTTGGTACTGTTGTTCCTATGCAGTTATTTACATGCTTGTACATGATTTCTGTAAACACTTCCACTTAGGCCACCATGTTCTCCGAGTTTGCAGGGGCTTGGAATTAACTATGTCATTGCTTAATAGAAGGTAGTTAGCCTTAGAAAAGTTCTTAAAAGTATTTCAAGGGTGACTACTTTATGATCTGATATAATATTTGTGAGTACCAGATCCAGGATATTTGCACTCCGAGTAGGTTTGCAGACTAGCTGTTTCAGGGTGTTTGCATTGACAAAATTCAGGAATCTTTGAGATTGCATGTTAGTGGTTGTATATGTATCCTAGTTTATGGTGGAATAGTTGAACTTACCTATAAATATGGTGTTGGAACCACCATAATGACCTGGAGGAGTATACAGAATCTGTAATAGCCTTTATTTCAAAATGTGTTGATGATGTAACAGTCATCAAATGTATTACCATGCCTGCTAATCAGAAACCCTGGCTATCTGGTGAATTATATGAGCTTCTAAAGACACAAAATGCTGCATTTAAATCAAAAGACAAGAATGCCCTAAGAGATGCCAGAGCAAATCTAAGTAGAGGTATAAAGGATGCTAAGAGGACCTACGCACATAAAATTCAGGGATGCTTCTCTGACCAAAGGGACTCCAGACATCTCTGGCAAGGCATACAAGCCATAACCAACTACAGGCTTGTATCCTCCTCATGTAATGACAATGCAGAGTTTCTGAATAAACTAAACACGTACTTCATCAGATTTGATATGGACAACAACACTGTGCCAAATAAGCTCCCTGTCAAACAGGGTAAGGAAGTGCTATGTCTAAGAACATCTGATGTTCTGAAGACCCTGAGGTGAGAAAAGTGAAGAAAAGCAGCTGGTCCTGATAATATTATGGGATGGGTTCTAAGAGACTGTGCTACTCAACTGTCCACTGTACTAATCAAATATATTCAACACATCCTTGCAACTAGTCATTGTAGCCATTTGTTTCAAAAATACATAATAATTCCCTTACCCAAGAAATCCCAACCAACAAGCCTAAATGATTGATGGCCAGTTGCTTTTACATCAACAGTAATGAAGTGTTTTGAGCGGCTGATCAAGAAATATATCTCCTCAAGCCTACCTGCAACACTGGATACATTACATTTTGCTTATAGATCTAACCATTGCATGGCTGATGCAATAGCTATAGCACTTCATGAATCCTTGGCTCATCCAGAGAACAAGAGTTGCTATGTCGGAATCCTGTTCATTGATTTTAGTTCTGCCTTTAACACTGTCATCTCCCAGAATCTGATAATATCAAAGCTGATCCAGTTGGGCATCAACTCCCATCTATGTAACTGGATACTGGACTTTCTCATCAACAGACCCCAAAACATATGTGTGTGAAATAACAGTTAAATCAGTATTACATTGAGCATAGGTGTCCCTCAGAGCTGCATCCCGAGTCCTCTGCTGTTCACCTTGTTGATACATGACCTCATGGCCAAGCATGAATCCAACAAAATCATTAAATTCACGGAAGATACCACTGTTGTAGATCTTGTCAGAAATGGTGAGAAGGCAGCCTACAGTGATGAAATGGAGCATCTGATAAGCTTGTGCGACAGCAACAATCTGGCTTTAAATGTAAGCAAGACCAAAGAATTAATAGTGGACTTCAGGAGGACTCAGGAGATACATCAACATCTGGAAATTAAGGGGGTAGCAGTGGAAAGAGTCAAAAACACCAAGTTCATGGGGGTGCACATCTCAGATGAACTACTGTGGTCAACTCATATTAGCCACACAGTGAAGAAGGCACAATGTCTGCACTTTCTATGGAAAATGAGGAAGGCGAACCTGTCTCAGTCCATCCTCAAAGCCTTCTACATGGGGACCATCGAGAGCATTCTCTCAAATAACATAATAGTTTGGTATGGTAACTGCAAAGCATCTGACTGCAAGGGTCTCCTGAGGGTAGTGAGGACAGCAGAAATTTCTGAATTTCTGAGTTCTTATTTTCTTTCCCAGTGGTTCTAAATCTAACATAAATAACAAGGTGGGAAAGAAGACACCTACCTGGTTCCTCTGTTCTGACATACCTTATCTGAAGGGAACCCTCCCATTTTGATTTTTGCCTCTGATCCCTCATATATCCTTCTAATTAATCTTATTATTGTAACAGGAAATGCCAATGCTTCCATTGCCCTAGTCATAAAACCCCAGCTTATTCTGTTAAATTCTTTCTGTGTATTAAGACCCATCAACAGCAGTAGTATATTCTTACATTCTGCTTCCCTCTGGTTCTGTTAATGTCAAATGTTTGTCTTCCCTCCACAAAACCACATTGCTCCATATCTATCAATTTTGGCATCACCTTTGCCATTCTTTTAGCCCTTATAGACATAAGCACTGTATAATCATAGTTTAAAATTGAAATGGGCCTATATGAAGCTGGATTTGATGGGTCTTTACCATCTTTAGGTATTACACCCACCACGGCCTTTTTCTAGGATGTTGGTACCTTCCCATCTTTTAAAATACCATTAAACAAACCTTCCAGATCATTATCACCCCACCCCTGTCTTCCAAACTTCGACCAGAATACCATCTATTACTGGAGACTTTCCTGCAGATTGGTCATACATCACCATTTTTATCTCAACTCCTCGTATTTTAACTGTTAATTGTTGAGCCTCATCTACCTCTAACCTTGAGATATTTACATCTTCCATAAATATTTACATTTGGGCTTTTTCATGATTTATCTACTTCTCTGCTTTATATAATTTTTAAAAAAATTCCGAAATACCTCTCTACAGATGCATCACTACCTCTTGTCCCTTCTTCTACAATAGCTGGACTAAATGTGTGGAAGGCATTATAATCTTGTACTGCCGGGGTGCCTTTTGTGGCTTTAAACCAACACTCTCCATGGTGTGGAGCACTTCCAGAGAGTAGAGATTCTTGTTGAGACCCCTAGCATTGAGCAGTAACAGTTTATCTTGTGTAGAACTTGTATAGAATTCACTTTGTGGGAAGGGTTATCAGACTGGCATTGACTAAACAAGGCACTATGGAGTGGATAATGCTTTGGCAAATACCTAAAAGCCTAGTGGGACAGGTGCAGACCATCCCAGGTAAAGCAGGGTGGCCTGCTGATCATGTCCACCCAAGCTGACAAATATTGGACCTCTGTAGAATGGCACCAGTAAGTAAGCTATCACTTCAATTATTCCTCAGGAATTGGTATTCCTAATACTGAAAGGTGATACAGCTGGGAACATTTGGAATGAATAAGGAAACAGGTACGCAAAAACAAACAAAAAAATTGTAAGGAGTAGTCTGTGAAGAGACAAGTATAAAAAATACATAGAAGTTAATAAAACTGAGTAAGTGTAAAATTCACATCTCGAATATGGACAGCCACTTTTGTATTTCCACTCAGTGCATAACACTCAAAAAACTGCAAAGTGAAAAACAAAATATACAGATTCATCTTGCTAACAGACTCTAAAAACATCTTTTCAGTGTTGTAAAGGGAAACATCTGGCTTACAGTACCATCTAGAGCTTGGGTCCCTATTAATTTGATGAAACTTTAGCTTATCGAACTACAAAAGATCGACAGCTAAAGATTGAAACATCCAAACCGTGAACAATCAGCTGAGCAATTTTTTTCCCAGGGAAAGAATTCAGTTGACCATTACACAAAACAAAAACCTTTCAACCTGAATTAAGTGGGGGGCTTCACCCCCCACACCCCCCATCCCCCCTAACTAAATATACTAACTCTGAGATCACTCCACATTGGGGAAAGGGCAAATTCCCATTAACAGTCAAGAGAATTCTTTCCTTGAGAAAAAAATTTGCTTAGCTGGCCATTTGCGGTTTGGCTCTTTTGATCTTTAGATGTTGATCTTTTGTAGTTTGACACACTAAATTTTCATCAAATTATAAGGGACCCATAGAGCCCTGGTGTTGCTAAGTACTTTCATTTTTACAATAATGAAACATGGTTATTGCCCACCAATAAGGCACAAGCTTCTCATCAGGGAACTAAACTGCTCTCCAAGAAGCAGTCAAGAAGGTAACCTAATTCAAGCTGCCATTCACATCAACTATTGGAGGAAGAGATATTTCAAGACTAGGACCTGCAATATGCAACCACCTGCCAAATGGAATCTCTAATTGGTGAAAACTTGGTGTTTTTAAAACTTCACTTAAAGAATATATTCAAGGACAGGCTAAGTGTACTTCCTTTCATGATAGCTAGTTGACAAGTAAACCTAACTCTTGCAAACTGTGCATTAAATAATCTTTATGGATTTGAAGCTCAAATCAAATTTATGCATAGTGTATATAGATAAACACAAATACCAGTCGCAGTGAACGAACCACCAAAAGAACTGCTCACCAATTGTAACGTGCCTAAGAAAACAGCCACAACACGTTGTCTGTATAGTTACAGGCTGCTGAAGAAGGATAAGATCGCCAGATCTGTATAGTTACAGGCTGCTGAAGAAGGATAAGATCGCCAGATATAAAATCCAATTTATTGATATATAAAAGAAAACTGCCACAACATGTTTTCAAAGAAAAATTAGGATATTAACGTTGCTAACTGTCACAAAACGTTTTCGTAGGAGTAACACTCGAACTTCATCAGATTTGAAAAAACCATCATGTTGTCACTTCCTTTTTATATACATATTGATGAAATACTAATTCAATTAATCAATTAGTCTTTTAAAGAGACCTTGATTCGAACACTTTAAATAAATAGTTTACATGAATAAAAACCTTTTCCTGGACATCAAATAATACACACAGTTAACTATAAAAAACAATTCACTAATATAAATAATGAATAATATTATATAAAAATTATTTAATGTAAATACTAAATGTATTATATAATAAGATGGATTACATATTCCCAGCAAATAAATTCAACTAATACAATTTACTATAAATATAAATATAAATGATGTATATATATATATATATATATATATATATATATATATATATATATATATATATATATAAATATCACTGACATGGTATATGTTATAACTTTGCAGATCTAAGCTTAAGTAAAGGGGCAATAGATATATGGTCATTCATGCCCGGAGGTTTATTGGCTTCTAAAATTACTTGCCAATATGTCTCCCTAAATTCTAATTTAGTTTCCCAGGGGCCCCCCTTAAGTCCTTTAAGAACCATTTCCACCACATAAAAGTGGAATTTAGCTTGGGGGCATTGGAGGGTGTGTTTGTATAAAGCATTTTTTAGAGCTTTGCTTCTGTATATCATTCATATGTTCACATATTCTACGTTTTAAAGTTCTCTCAGTTTTCCCTACGTAGAATCCTTCACAACCCTTACGTAGAGCAATATACACTAGCCCCCGGGAATTACAATTTTAATGATTGGACACTACTATCCATTTTTTCCTAGCTGTTAAAAATATTTTTTGTTGATGTGTAATATATTTGCATTGAGGGCATGCACCACATTTATATGTGCCCTTAGATTTGCTAGAAAATGCAGAGAGATACTTGTTGTTTTCTAATAGGTTTTTTATATTGTAACATTTCCGAAATACAGTTTTAATGGTTTTCCCTTTTAAATTAGGCAAGTCAGTGAATTCCTTGAATTTGACCCATTCTCTTTCTACTATATTTTTAATTGCATAAGCACTGGAACTAAAATTAGTAATAAAAATATTATTGTATGTTAAACCTGTTCCACATTCCTGTTGACCATTGTTTTGAAATTCAATTTGTATTGGTCCCATCCCTAGGACAGGTTTAAATTTGCCCTGTCTATTTGACTGGTAATATACCGTTCAGCAGAGGAAAGGTATCCAATTCCAATGCTTTGCCCCCCCCCATTATGAAAATAACAGGCACATCCTGGAACCTATAGATGGTCCAGAGCCCATGGAAGGTAATTTTGAGCCCCTTCCACAGAGGTCTGAAAGAATCCGCAATAGGAATTTAAATGGGAACAATAACCATTTTTACAGGGGGTAGTACCAACAGAGGGGAGGGGGTACAACAGGACCTGGCAGTAGTTCAACAATTGGATATTAATATAACACAAGGTGAAGGTTACGAAATAGTGAGTCAAGCTGGATTTCACATTTTTAATTATAGTAGTAAAGAAGTGACCCAAGAATTTTTCAATTTATTCACTAAAGGTTTCAAATTTGTACCTAGTCAGAATAGTAATTTAGCACAGGCCATCTTAGATGTGAAGATGTTTGTTAGAAAATTAAATCTGGAAACTATGTTTGGAAATAATCTAACTAGAATACAAAATAATGTGCCTAAGAAACATAGTACTTTTAATCCTCCCATCCACCCCCAATTTAAAAATGTGGAATATAGTATTGAGAAAAAAATCAGAGATAAAATCAGGTTCAATAGTTATATATCTAATCTGGAAGAAAAAGTAAACTACTATTAACTACCTTGAGAAAAGATCCAAATATTATGATTATCGAACCGGATAAGGGTGGGGGGATTATAATGATGGACAAGATAATCTATGATGGCAAAATGTATTCTATATTGCATGATGATACCAAGTATAGTAAGGTATCTATTAACGAAATTAATATTTCATATAAAAAATAGATTTGGGCCTCAAAGATCTATTTGATTAGGGGTAATAGATCACGATACTTACCTATACCTGGAAAATACTTCACCCAGGGTAGCCTCGATATTTGGGGTGCCCAAGGTTCATAAAGATGTCTCTGATCCCCCTTTGAGACCCATTGTAGTATCTGAAGGCTCCAAGATTTCTCCTTTATCCAAATTTTGGACTGGAAAATGAAATCTTTGTGGGGTAAAGATAAATACTTGTTAAAAGATTCTTGGTAGTTCTTAAGGCAAATTACTCCAGATTAAAAGGCACCTAACCTCAAATTTGTGACCATTGATGTAACAGATTTATTTTCTGTTATACCGCATGAGACAGGGCTAGCCTGGGTTGAGGAGGCTCTTAGGGACAACTTAAGGACTAGTGAAAATGATGTTTATATTATTCTTGAATTAGTTGAACTTGTTTTGAATAACAATTTCCTATATTTTCAAGGTGAATTTTTCAAACAGGAATCTGAGGTAGCTATGGGGGCCAATTGTGCCCCCACCTATGCTGACATAGTATTGTCTGTATGGGAGAAAATATTTATAAACAATAGCAAGTATGCCAAACATTGGAATTTATACATCAGATTCCTGGACGATATATGTATTTTTTGGACTAGTACAGATGAACTATTAGAAGAATTTATCAGATATTTAAACCAAAGTACTACATTTTTAAGATTAACGCATCAAGTAACCATCACTTATGTTGAAAAAAGAGCATTGTTAAAGGACAGTATGTCTGGATTTGCCGCATGACATCTAATGAAGAAGATTTCATGAGAGAATGTGATTTACTCATGAAAATGTTTTTTGGAGAGGGGATATCCTACTGAATTAATAATTGATATACAAAGGAAAGTGTGTTCCAATAGACAGGGCAAATTTAAACCTGTTCTAGGGATGGGACCAATACAAATTGAATTTCAAAACAATGGTCAACAGGAATGTGGAACAGGTTTAACATAAAATTATATTTTTATTACTAATTTTAGTTCCAGTGCTTATGCAATTAAAATATAGTAGAAAGTGAATGGGTCAAATTCAAGGAATTCACTGACTTACCTAATTTAAAAGGGAAAACCATTAAAACTGTATTTCGGAAAGGTTACAATATAAAAAAACTATTAGAAAACAACAAGTATCTCTCTGCATTTTCTAGCAAATCTAAGGGCACATATAAATGTGGTGCATGCCCTCAATGCAAATATATTACACATCAACAAAAAATATTTTTAACAGCTAGGAAGAAATAGATAGTAGCATCCCATTATTCAAATTGTAATTCCCAGGGGCTAGTGTATATTGCTCTATGTAAGGGTTGTGAAGATTCTACGTAGGGAAAACTGAGAGAACTTTAAAACGTAGAATATATGAACATATGAATGATATACAGAAGCAAAGCTCTAGAAATGCTTTATACAAACACACCCTCCAATGCCCCCAAACTAAATTCCACTTTTATGTGGTGGAAATGGTTCCTAAAAGACTTAGGGGGGCCCCTGGGAAACTAAATTAGAATTTAGGGAGACATATTGGCAAGTAATTTTAGAAGCCAATAAACCCCCGGGCATAAATGACCATATATCTATTGCCCCTTTACTTAAACTTAGATCTGCAATATATATATATTTATATATATATATATATATATATATATATATATATATATATATATATATATATACATTATTTATATTTATATTTATAGTAAATTGCATTAGCTGAATTTATTTGCTGGGAATATGTAGTCCATCTTATTATATATTGTATTGCCATAGTTTTATGGGTATTTTATAATACATTTAGTATTTACATGAAATAATTTTTATATAATATTATTCATTGTTTATATTAGTGAATTGGTTTTTATAGTTAACTGTGTGTATTATTTGATGTCCAGGAAAAGGTTTTTATTAATGTAAACTATTTATTTAAAGTGTTCAAATCAAGGTCTCTTTAAAAGACTAATTGATTAATTGAATTAGTATTTCATCAAGATGTATATAAAAAGGAAGTGACAACATGATGTTTTTTTAAATTTGATGAAGTTCGAGTGTTACTCCTACGAAAACGTTTTGTGACAGTTAGCAATGTTAATATCCTAATTTTTCTTTGAAAAAGTGTTGTGGCAGTTTTCTTTTATATATCAATAAATTTAATTTTATATCTGATGATCTCATCCTTCTTTAGCAGCCTGCAACTATACAGAAAACGCGTTGCGGCCTTTTTCTTAGGCACGTTACAATTGGTGAGTAGTTCTTGTGGTGGTTCATTCACTGCGGCTGGTATTTGTGTTTATCTGTATTTTTTACCAGGCATACTCCATTTCCTTGGTGGTTTGTTTTTATGGAGGACATGAAGGTTATACCGCACCCACCAAATGGAATGAAGGCCTTAGCGGATCCGAGGTGGGAGAGTTCCGCAAGATTGCGGGACAGCTAACTCAACTTATTGATTTACTTACTCCAGTAAGTCAAGGACATGTTGCTATCCTATCTAAAAACTCTGACTTACAAGGAAGTGGCCATGAGGAGTCACGATTTAGTGACCAACTTCCCCCAGGACAGGGTAATAATGGTATGGTCCGTGGAACTAATGCCAATATTCCAGGAAGTAGCAATGTCAACTTTCAGGCTACACCAAACCTTTTGCGTATATTGGAGGGTAGCGACGGTAAAGCACCATTTTCTTTGTCAACGAAAGAAAAGAATGTACCCGTGGAGTTCCATGATCGGCTCAACCAAAAATTGCCGTTTCATTTCTCTGAGGATAAAAATGCGAGGTCCAATTCAAACGACACCGACAGAGAATCTTTGGACAAATTACAGACTGCTTCACTAAGGTACAAGACATTGAACTTGGACAATGTATATTTACATGAGTGTTTGAATAAACACATTGTACCTAAAGGTTTAAGGATATTTAAGTATCCGAATAATGTGGAAGGAAGTGAATTCCACAAGGAACTTTTGAATATTTTTAACAGTTGTGGCTTAGAGATCGTTCAAGCCATTACTAGAAATAATGATAGGGAAATTAGCAAAATGAAGGAATTGATTGATATGTATAATGAGAATGTTACCACAGATTTAATTTTCAGTATAGAAACTGAGAAGAATAGATATTATGATATTAGAACACAAATTGATAAAAAATGTGAGGATATTATAAAAAGGAAATATAAAAAAACTTGAACGTGACATTAAAGAATATCAGGAAGGACTACAATACCCAGCACCCCCACGTACTGGTAATATATCGTTCAGTAGAGGACAGGTATCCAATTCTAATGCTTTGCCCCCCCCCCATTATGAAAATAACAGGCACATCCCAGAACCTATAGATGGTCCAGAGCCCATTAAAGGTAATTTTGAGCCCCTTCCATGGAGGTCTGAAAGAATCTGCAATAGGAATTTAAATGGGAACAGTAACCATTTTTACAGGAGGCAGTACCAACAGAGGGGAGGGGGTACAACAGGACCTGGCAGTAGTTCCAGAATTGGATATTAATATAACACAAGGTGAAGGTTATGAAATAGTGAGTCAAGCTGGATTTCACATTTTTTATTATAGTAGTAAAGAAGTGACCCAAGAATTTTTCAATTTATTCACTAAAGTTTTCAAATTTGTACCTAATCAGAATAGTAATTTAGCACAGACCATCTTAGATGTGAAGATGTTTGTTAGAAAATTAAATCTGGAAAATATGTTTGGAAATAATCTGACTAGAATACAAAATAATGTGCCTAAGAAACATAGTACTTTTAATCCTCCCATCCACCCCCAATTAAAAAAAATTGGAATATAGTATTGAGAAAAAAATCAGAGATAAAATCAGGTTCAATATTACTATATCTAATCTGGAAGAAAAAGAAAAACTACTATTAACTACCTTGAGAGAAGATCCAAATATTAGGATTATGGAACCGGATAAGGGTGGGGTGATTATAATGATGGACAAGATCATCTATGATGGCAAAATGTATTCTATATTGCATGATGATACCAGGTATAGTAAGGTATCTATTAATGAAATTAATATTTCATATAAAAAATTAGATTTGGCCCTAAAAGATCTATTTGATCGGGGGTTAATAGATCATGATACTTACCTATACCTGGAAAATACTTCACCCAGGGTACCCTCGATATTTGGGGTGCACAAGGTTCATAAAGATGTCTCTGATCCCCCTTTGAGACCCATTGTAGCATCTGAAAGCTCCAAGATTTCTCCTTTATTCAAAATTTTGGACTGGAAAATGAAATCTTTGTGGGGTAAAAATAAATACTTGTTAAAAGATTCTTGGGAGTTCTTAAGGCAAATTACTCCAGATTTAAAGGCACCTAACCTCAAATTTGTGACCATTGACGTAACAGATTTACTTTCTGTTATACCCCATGAGACAGGGCTAGCCTGGGTTGAGGAGGCTCTTAGGGACAACTTAAGGACTAGTGAAAATGATGTTTATATTATTCTTGAATTAGTTGAACTTGTTTTGAATAACAATTTCCTATATTTGCAAGGTGAATTTTTCAAACAGGAATCTGTGGTAGCTATGGGGGCCAATTGTGCCCCCACCTATGCTGACATAGTATTGTCTTTATGGGAGAAAAAATTTATAAACAATAGCAAGTGTGCCAAACACTGGAATTTATACACCAGATTCCTGGAAGATATATGTATTTTTTGGACTGGTACAGATGAACTATTAGAATAATTTATCAGATATTTAAACCAAAGTACTACATTTTTAAGATTAACACATCAAGTAACCAACAATTATGTAAATTATTTGGATGTTTCTTTACAAGTGATTGAAAGTGGTTTTAATTTCACTGTATACAGGAAACCCACTTTTTCCAGCACTTACATTAGATATACCAGTGCCCAGTCCTTATATAAAAAAAAAGCATTGTTAAAGGACAGCATGTCTGGGCTTGCCCCATGACATCTAATGAAGATGATTTCATGAGAGAATGTGATTTACTCATGCAAATGTTTTCGGAGAGGGGATATCCTACCGAATTAATAACTGATATACAAAGGGAAGTGTGTTCCAATAGACAGGGCAAATTTAAACCTGTTCTAGGGATGGGACCAATACAAACTGAATTTCAAAACAATGGTCAACAGGAATGGGGAACAGGTTTAACATACAATAATATTTGTATTACTAATTTTAGTTCCAGTGCTTATGCAATTAAAAATATAGTAGAAAGGGAATGGGTCAAATTCAAGGAATTCACTGACTTACCTAATATAAAAGGGAAAACCATTAAAACTGTATTTCGGAAAGGTTACAATATAAAAAACCTATAAGAACAAAACAAGTATCTCTCTGCATTTTCTAACAAATCTAAGGGCACATATAAATGTGGTGCATGCCCTCAATGCAAATATATTACACATCAACAAAAAATATTTTTAACAGCTAGGAAGAAATGGATAGTAGTGTCCAATTATTTAAATTGTAATTCCCAGGGGCTAGTATATATTGCTCTATGTAAGGGTTGTGAAGGATTCTACACAGGGAAAACTGAGAGAACTTTAAAACGTAGAATATACGAACATATGAATGATATACAAAAGCAAAGCTCTAGAAATGCTTTATACAAACACACCCTCCAATGCCCCCAAGCTAAATTCCACTTTTATGTGGTGGAAATGGTTCCTAAAGGACTTGGGGGGGGGGGGTTCCTGGGAAACTAAATTAGAACTTAGGGAGACATATTGGCAAGTAATTTTAGAAGCCAATAAACCCCCGGGCATGAATGACCATATATCTATTGCTCCTTTACTTAAGCTTAGATCTGCAAAGTTATAACATATACAATGTCAGTGATATGATATATATATATATATATATATATATATATATATACATTATTTATATTTATATTTACAGTAAATTGTATTAGTTGAATTTATTTGCTGGGAATATGTAGTCCATCTTATTATATGTTGTATTGCCATAGTTTTATATGTATTTTATAATACATTTAGCATTTACATTAAATAATTTTTATATAATATTATTCATTATTTATATTAGTGAATAGGTTTTTATAGTAAACTGTGTGTATTATTTGATGTCCAGGAAAAGGTTTTTATTCATGTAAACTATTTATTTAAAGTGTTCGAATCAACGTCTTTTTAAAAGACTAATTGATTAATTGAATTAGTATTTCATCAAGATGTATATAAAAAGGAAGTGACAACATGATGGTTTTTCCAAATTTGATGAAGTTTGAGTGTTACTCCTACGAAAACGTTTTGTGACAGTAACGTTAATATCCTAATTTTTCTTTGAAAACGTGTTGTGGCAGTTTTCTTTTATATATCAATAAATTGGATTTTATATCTGGTGATCTTATCCTTCTTCAGCAGCCTGCAACTATACAGAAAACGTGTTGTGGCTGTTTTCTTAGGCACATTACAGTTGGTGAGCAGTTCTTGTGGAGGTTTGTTCATTGCGACTGGTATTTGTGTTTATCTGTGTTTTTTACCAGGCATACTCCATTTCCATAGTGTATATAGTGTATATAACTAGTTTATTATATTTAGCTGATGTCATTATTCCCTTATTGTAGTATATAGCTTTGTTAATTGTTAGATTATGAAAGGCACTCTTGCTTTGTTGTGCTAATGTTCTGCTCTGTAAAATTTTATGTGTCATTTCTGTAAATGCCTATGTATTGTTTTAAATGTTACTATGAGCCCAGGCCATGACTGAAAAGTGTCAGTTGACTAATTCACTTACCCAGTTAACAAATCGAAATAAATAAACTGAACATCAAGGATAAGTTATTTACTGCAAGAGGTGAATTGTTTCAGCTGATAAATCATCCCCTGCTAAAGATGAATAACAGTAGAGCTATATGCAGCCAAAGGTCACATCTGCATACTGCACTTGAACCAAATGGGCTAACTGGCCATATATAGTTTATCTGTGCTCCAAGATACAGTCATTTGCATCACCATGTTGGATCACTGGAGATATTTATTTCCCAGTCAGAAGACTACTTGTGTTTGGAAACAGTATGTTATTTAACCTCTCCTTTCACAAAGAAGTTCTTATCCCCAATATTGTTAGATGTGAGTCTCTCACTTGTAAAAATCAGTAGTACAAAAAGTGTGCCCTAATGACTTTAGCTGGTTGCAAAAATGATTCAAATGTATGTATCTGAACAACCCTCAACAGCAACTAATTATTGGAAACAGCATATAAATATGCAGTCCTACGTCTAAATATATGTGTGTGTGGGTGTGTGTGTGGGGGGGGGGGGGGTTAGGGACAGTTTGTTTAATCAGGATAGAATGAATCAAGTCTTGGCTGAAAATTTCCCACCAAAAGCACAACCCCCCGAAGTTAAAATATGCATATACGAGTGTTTTTTGTCCTTCAAACCCATCCTGCTACTGAAAAATAAGTATCATTTTACTTGATCTGCACTTCTTGCATTTATTTTACTGTGTGCTGTTATTCTTGAACTGTATTTTACTGTATTTTTGCTGTTTCCTGAACTTATAGCCTAGCATAGACTTGGTTCAGATTTGCTGGACCCAGTCTGATTTTACAGTTCCTGAGCACTAATCTAGCTTTCCTCCACGAAAGAGGGCCTTCCCTACACCGTAGTGAGAGTAGAGTGTAGCTAAGGACCTAAATGAGTGGTGATGTTTGGCCCAAGGCCCAATCTAGTATGCTATTATTGGTTAGAGTATTTGAAATAGTTTATTTTCGTTGCTACTTGCTGCCCGCGTTACCTCAGGTTTGCGTGGTTGCACACCACCTGCATAACTGTGCATTACTGTGCAGTGGAAGATACCATTGGCAGTTATAGATGCAAATTCTTAGATAGATAATTTTCCCTTAGTCAGTTACTTGTGCTCCATCAGAGAATTTTCATTGTTGTGCTTCACTACCTGGTTAGACACTCAGTTGAACCTCTGAGGTTCTTCCACAAGTCTTACCCATTAAGCCCCTCGCAGTTTAGAATTTTTTCTTGTCTCTTAGACAAACCTGGTCCTTCTACTCCCTTCCCTGCTACTGACCACAGCACTTCATCTAGCATCATGAGTGGACAATTTCCCACCATTTCTCCAGCCAACCTGATCAACATGGACATCCTGAGGCAATATAGCAATTACTTCATGTACACTGACAACCCATTTCTCTTAATTCACACAAATTCAATATATGAGAGATGCATCTATATTAAGAATCTAGAATCTAGGCGTTCTCGCTCACAAATCAATATATTGGATACTAAGCAGGTTGGCTGCTCACACAATTCACCTCTTATACCATACATGCGTACAAGACCTAAACCTACATATGCAGAGGTTTTCACTAGACACCTACCTAAAGATCAGAGACCTCCCAAACATAAACACACTTCATTGAATGCATTCCCAGCAAATCACAGTACACATACAAACACAAGCACCAGTGTCTCACCAAACATGCCCCTAAGGCAAAACCCAAAATCAAATATTTTAGTCATAGATGACTCCACTGTGAGACACACAGATGTCCCATACACCAGATTAGGTAAGGAAAAGGTCACGGTCAGCGATCTCTCAAGTCCCATGATCCATTACATCACACATGCACTCAAGTCTCTCAGAAGCAGGCACTGTTATGACTCTGTCATAGTCCACGCTGGTGTGAACAACTTGAGACGTACCTCAGTGGACTATGTGAAGAAAGACATGACTGATCTCTCTGATTATGTGCCCCAGGTGGGTATGCCCCTAGCCTTAAGCAACATTCTACCTTCACCTAAGGTGATGCCTCAATACAGACAAAAAAATAATTGACTTCAACAATTTGCTTAGTTTCTGGTGTTATTCTAAGAGGATCCAGTACCTGTCAGCCTGGGATGATATGGTTGATAGACCACAATGCTTTGCCAGAGATGGTCTCCACCTGTCACCTCTGGGATTTCGGCTACTGGCTAAGGCTCTTGCTTTCCCCATAGTGCCATTTTAGGCAATGTGACAAACACAAAATTCCCAACATAAAAATATCCTCAAAAGACAAAAGGTTATGTTGCTAACACTAGGTGTCTAAATCTAAAACTGCACTCACTGGAAGCACTCCTCATTTTGGAAGATGTGGACATATGTGCAGTCACAGAGACCTGGTTCAAGGCCACAAAGAGCACCATGGTCATGCCTTCCACACATTCAGACCCCAAAATGAACATGTGAAAACTAAAGGAGGAGGAGGAGTATCAATATTCATCAAAGATAATACACCTCCTGATTGGTTAGACAGAATGATTCCCTAGAGTTACTACATGTGCAAATAACTATAGGATAGACACCTCTCCAAGTTATTACCATCTGTAGAGCACCCTCCAGAACCATGATATCCACACTGCCTACTTGGATCTACTTGAGTCTCTCAAAATACAACCAAACACCCTGGTTATGGGTGACTTTAACTACCCGTCCATTGATTGGGTAAATTATACATGTACAAACACACTCACCCAAAGGTTCTTGCACTTTGTTATCTGAAATGCCTTGGAGCAGATAGTTGGCACCCCCACAAGGGGCTCAAACATTCTAGACTTGGTACTCAGCAACATAGTAGAATGGTGCACCACCACAAATGTGCGGCCCTCCCTCGTGAAGTGTGGTCATAAATCAGTCTCTTTCAAAGTAACAATAGCATCAGACCCACCCCAGGAGAAATTAGGCTAAAAAAATTCTCCAAAGTCAACTACAGCCTCTTATAAGAAGGCATTAATAGCTTCAAAGCTCATGTCCCCACTGACAGCAAGGACACCCATACTGGGATATACACCAGTGCATTGTATAAACATCTGTACACTTGCATTGTCTCAGCCATTCCTGATAGGACCAAAGCAAGATCCTTAAGAAAAAAAACAAGACTTCCTGGTGGATATCTTCCATAAACAGGTTATATAATATTAACAAGAAATTGGAGCAAGAAGCAATGATCTCAGAATTGGAAGCATACCCTTCTCAGCTTGAAAAAGCAAATAGGACATCTTGTAAGCCCTTTAAAGCTAACTACAAATCTAGATTAGCATTCATATAAGACATTCTTTAGCTACATCCAAAACCTTAAAGGAAAAGCCCAGATTTAACTGAACTGGTAGTGAATGGTACCACATATACTGAACCAGTGGAAATAGACAACCTGCTAGTGGATGGGTTCAGTGAAAACTTCTCCCCCCTGTCTCCACCACTTATACCCCAAAATATTCCTACCACTTATTCTCCACCGAGTATCTCTAAAGAGCAGGTCTTAACTGCTCTCTTCAAGGCCAAAAACACAACCTCTATGGGACTTGATAACATCACAGGCTGTGTTCTCAATGGTTTAAAACAGGAGTTAGCAACACTATTGGGTACTCTTTTCAACCACAGCCAAACATTAGTTTTGTCCCTGCTGAATGGAAAACAGCTGCCATCATCTCCTTGCACAAGGGGGATGCATCCACTGACCCAGGGAACTATACATCCATTAGCCTAACCAGCCTTATCTGCAAGGCCATGGAGAGAATCATCATGGACCTTATCAACAAGGATATAGGAGACCTTCAAACACTGACCTGACCCAGTCTGGTTTGGTTAAAGGGCGATCCTGCCTGTTGAACCTGGCAGACTTCTTCGAGACTGTCACCAAAATCCTGTACATAGGCAAATATGTGAATACAGCCTTCATAGACTTGGCCAATGCCTTTGACACAATTTGAAATACTCACCCATCTGGGGGGCAACCCATATACTGTCAGGTGGGTTGCAAACTGGCTCACTGACAGAACACATACAGTAAAAATAGGGGACGCCACCTCCACCATCAGACCTGTTACCAGTGGTGTTCCACAGGGATTGGTGCTGGGGCCCTTATTCTTTGGAATCTACTTTTCAGACGTACAGGCAAAAGCAAAACGTTTGTGGCAAGCAAAGTTTGCTGATGACTGCAAACTGAAAGCACTCACTGAGTCCCCAAATCATGTCAACTTTCTACAAGAAGACTTATGCAAACCAGTGATTGGTGCCAAAGTCATGGTCTTTAACTCAATGCAAAAAAATGGATTATCATCCCCTTTGGCAAAGGCAATGTCCCTGCAGATTACCATATTAATAACAACACTCTAAGCTCTAAATCAGTGGTGACAGACTTAGGCATACAGGTTGACAGCAACCTGTCAACTCAACATGTCTCCACAGTAGTAAGGAAGGCCTTCTAAGTTGCTCACCTTATAAGCAAGGGTGTAGTTTCTAGAAAAAAAAAGGTTATAACCCCCCTGTACTTTTCCCTCATCAGGCCAATAATAGAGTACAATGCTCCCTTTGGTATGTACTTAAACAGGCACCTGTAGCAACTGGAGAAACCTCAAAGGTTCCTGACAAAGAAAATTTAGCATCTTCAGCACTTGTCTTACATGGACAGACTGAAATCATGGTCAGTATACTGTGTATCATGGAGACTACTCGGAGGATGCCTGTGCCTTAAATATAGAGCAACCTTTCATCTTGCCTTAATGGAAATGCTGCATGTTTATATGGCAAATGATACATGATACACTCACTCTAGGGACCTTAACCTAGCATGTGACATCAACTAGACTTGCTGGAGAGACAGATATGTCTCCCAGAGATTGACTCTCTTCTGGAATAAGCTTAAAATACAGGTTAAACAGAGCCACTCGTTAATCCATTTTAAGTGCAACTTGCACGATTGGATGAGAAATCGCAAATTCACCCCAGGGGTTACACCTGTGTCACCCTTGGATAAGGGCAGTCAGTGCTGATTTAGATCTGCTTATAACATAGACTATATCTCTAGGTTCATAGGTTCGTAGGTTCATAGGTAGGTACTAGGCTATTGGCCCTAGGGTCTAAGCCTAGCCAAATGGTACCCTGGCTTTTGCCACCCAAGAAAATTATTTTCCTGTGCCCCTGTCAAGCAGAGCCACAGAAGTGATCCCCCAAGGTGAATTTCCTATCTCCCATCCAATCATCAAGATTTTTCCTGAAGAGTGCTAATGAGGAGCTTTGTTTGATACAGATAGGTAGTTTTTTCCAGAGTATGGGAAGTCAATGGGACAGGAATCTATCCCTCCAGCATGTTCTGTTTATTGTGGTGACAAGGTTTAGGTCCCTAGAGCATGTAGCTTGGAGGGAATGGGATTTCTTTAAGTGGAGCATGTCCAACAGCTCTGGGTTTGACATAGCTTTGTATGTTAGGCAGAGATCGCCTCTGAGTAGGCGATATGCAACAGAGTAAAGCTGGAGTTTTTTTAGACAGTCTGCATAGGGTATCTGTTTGAGACTGGTAATCCTCTTTGTGAGGTATTTCTGTGGCCTTTCCAGTTGTTTTAGATGTCTTGTGAGGTACATACCAAAAGGGGCGCTGTACTCTATAATGGGTCTAATGAGTGATGAGTAGAGGGGAACAATGACCTCTTTTTTCCTGGATGAGAAACCTTTTGTGATGAGGTGTGCCATGTAGAAGGATTTCCTGACTACTGTGGTGATGTGATTATCAAAGAAGAGACTACTGTCCACCTGTGTCCCAAGGACTTTTATCACACTTTCGGTGTTAAGTAGACTACCGCCTACATGGTAGTTCATGGGTACAGAGTTTTTACCAAAAGGGATGACAATGCACCTTTTGACATTGAGCTTGAGGCCATGGCTTTGACACCGGGCATCTGTCTCAGTGAGGCCCTTTTGTAGGATGTCCACACCATTAGGAGTTTTGATTATGACTCCTAGTTTGCAGTCATCTGCAAACTTTGTTATCCAAAGACCTTCTGTGTTAGCCTGTACTTCAGAGAAGTAGATACCAAACAGGAGAGGACCTAGGACTGAATCCTGTCTTTCTCCACTTATTACTGGTCTGAAGGTGGATTTAGAGTCTGCTATTTTCACAGTGTGGGTTCTGTCAGTGAGTCAGTTGGCAACCCATCTTGTGACATAGGGATTTATACCTAGTTTAGTGAGTTTATCTATAATTCCAGAGTGGGGGATGGTGTTGAAAGCCTTGGTGAGATCTAGATAGGCTGTGTGAACCACCTTACCCTCATCTACGGCTTTGGTCACCGCTTCAAAGAAGTCTATTAGGTTTAGGAGACATGATCTGCCTTTTACAAACCCTAACTGGGTAGGGTCCAGAGTTTGGAGATTACCAATGTCATTGTTTATAAGTTCCATGATGATACGTTCCATAGCCTTGCAGACCAGGCTCGTCAGGCTACTGAGGCGGTGGTTCCTGGGGTCCATGGTGGCTCCCCCATTGTGGAGTGGGATAACCATTGCTGTGCACCATTCAGTGGGCACAAAGCCTGAGGTGAGGCTATGATTGAACATGGTACTTAGATGGGGTGCCAGTTCGTTCTGTAGTTCATGTAGAACACAGCCTGGGGTGTTGTCAGGTCCCATGGATGCTGTGTTCTTGGCTTTGGAGAGTGTGTTTTTTACCTGTGCAGCCATGATTACAGGAACTTTGCATTCTTCCGGTATAAAGATGGGCCCTTTAGGGGATGAGAGAGGGGTAAAGTTAGCACTTAACCTATCTGCCAAGATGTTGGCAATATCAGTTGGTTCTGTATATTTAGTGCCATTGTGCTGTAACTCAGAGCAGATCTGAGTGTTGCCATTGAGATTCTTGACATAGCTATAGAATGCTTTATGGTTGTCTTTAGAATCAGTGGCGATTTTGTTTTTGTAACTAGCTTTGGAGGATTTTATGAGGGATTGCAGCTTTTTACTGAGGCTGACCATGGAGTTCCTCCAATCATGGGATTTTACTCTTTTTTGCAACAATTTCTTTTTTCTGTTGTAGAGTTTGTTTATGGCAGGGGACCACCAGATTGGCTTCCTTTTTTGGAGGATAGCATCTTGGTTCTTTTAGGGATTGCACAGTCCATGCACTCGTGTGCTTATAAAGTGCAATTATACAGGATTCAGCAGTCGTATCTCTATTGTCCATCAGCATGGGTGTCGTGAGGTTTGCCACTTCTGTCTTAAGAAGCATGAAGTTGGCTTTGGAGAAATGTTTTACGGTGGTTTCCCTAATGGGGGGTGGGGGTGGGATATGGATGTCTAGGGTGATTTGCTTGTGGTCAGATCTGACCAAGGAGGAATTGACCTCTGTTGTGGAACACTGGTTGCCCATGTTGGTAATGACCAGGTCTAGGATATTGCTCCCCTGGTGGGGGTGTGGATAAGTTGATACAAGGTGTTGAAATTTATGAATTCCAGAAAACATTGAGCACAAGAGTTGGTACATGAGTAGTTTTCCCAGTTAATGGTGGGGTAGTTGAAATCACCCATTATTAGGCTGTTAGGCTGTACCCTAATATTTGTCAGTGTATTAAGAAATGAGGAGTGGAAATCCTGGGGCATGGTGGGGGATCTGTAGCAAGCTACAATTTGGATTGCGGTCTTGCCCAGAGTTAGTTGCACTTGGATAATCTCAGATGCATTATGCTGAGCAACTAGCCTGGAGGTGTGGATATCCTTAATGAATATGGGCACGCCTCCGCCTTTAGTGCTTCGGTTCAGGTTAGGTGGCCGAAAGGTGTGGTATGAATTATAGCCTGGTAATGCAGGGGTGCTCTCTGGAGCCTTGAACCAGGTCTCTGTCACTGCACAGATGCCGATGTTCTCCATTTTAAGGAGTGCCTCGAGTGAGTGCATTTTGAGGTTTAGACTTCTAGCATTCAGTAGCATTACCCTCAGATTTTGCTTGCTTGTACCTGTTACGGTGGTGAATTTGTCATTTAAATCTTGCCTAAAAAAGGCACTATAGGGGTGGCAAGAGCCTTAGACAGTATCTGGAATCCCAAGGGCGACAGGTTCAGGCCATCTCTGGCAAAGCATCGTGGTTTGTCGAGCATGTCATCCCAGGCAGACAAATACTAGATCCCCTTAGGATGACACCAGAAGCTTAGCCAATTGTTGAAGTCAGTCATTTTGTCCTTGTACTGTGGTATCATTCTGGGTGATGGTAGGATGCTCCTCAGGGCTAGGGTCATATCTGCCTGAGCTACAAGATTGGAGAGCTCCTCCATGTCTATTTTCATGTAGTCCAGGGAAGTACATCTCAGGTCATTCACACCAACATGGACAATGACAGAGTCATATTTGTACTTGTTGTGGAGTGACCTGAGTGCATGCATTATGTGGCAGATCCTGGCACCTGACAGGCAGCTGACAGTAACTTTCCCCTTGTTTAGCCTGGTGAGTGGAACATCAGTGTACCTGACTATAGAGTCACCTATGACTAGAGTGTTGGGTATGTTGTTATGCCTTATGGGCTGTGGTTGACTGGCACACTGAGTTTGTGGGCTATGTGCAATTTGGGTTGCGTTGGGGGGGGGGGTGGAGGTTGCTTGTGTTTCTGCTTTGGAGGTCCCTGTTGCTTAGGAAGATTTTTTTTGAGAGCTTCCGTGAATGTAGGTATGTGTTTTGTGTTTCTATGTTTGTGCTTTGGCGGTGTAGGTTTTGAGGGACTATGTGATGAGTGTGGTGTGGTGCAAGTGTTTACCTTCTCCTCTTGACTGTCTAGTCCAGTCTTGGGTGAAGAGAGCTTTGCTTCCAGTTTGGATATATAAGTGCATCTCTCACAAGTTGTAGTGTTGGGTGGTAGGAGGAGAGGGTTGTCTGTGTACATGAGGCAATTGCTGCATTGCTCCAAGATGCCCAGATTCATCAGGTAGACAGGAGAAAACACCGGGAGCTGACCCTTAGACATGCCTGGATAGGTGCTTATTTATTAAGTACTAAAAACTGTTTTCCTCTAGACAAGTGAGGAAAGTTGACTGCTGTAGTAATTTGTAGCTTATTTAGTGCTTACTTGTTCTGAACAAGTGCTGAGCTCAAAGAAACAGATTTGAGTGCTGAAACTAGAAAACTGGCTAGTACTAATAAACAAAATTAAGCTAGCAGACTTCCCTCCAACACAGAAAGGCTTGGGGGCTCAGAAGCTAACAAACAGTCCTCGATACAGCAAATCCTTATCTGGACTAGATGACTTACAGGAAAGGCAGGAAAGAAGCTTAGAATTTTTTTTTGTAAAGTGGAAAGGGGAAAGGAGGAGCAGAAACTAACTGGGTTGGCCTTCTCAAATGTTCTCCTTAGATTAGGTAGTATGAGGTTATGACACTAGACTGGGAGCAATATCTCACATCAAATTTACAGTAGGGGCGGGCAACTGCAAAGCTGCCAAGTATAAAAACAGGTTACCAATAGGGAGGGAGGGTGAGAAACAAAAATCAGAACAAACAAACCCAACCAGATGCTTAACAAGTGTAGAAAATGTCTAGTTAATACCTCACACACAGTGAAACTAGTTAGCAAAATATATACAGACAATAAAAGTGCTATAAATAACTCAGAAATAAGCAAAAAAACAGGATACTTAATGTTATATATCACAGATTAGTTGGCTCAGAGCCCTTTGTCCGACTTCCTCTGATTAGCTCAGTGTGAAATGGCAGAAACACTCACAAGTTAACTTCTTAAGTAACAAAGTTGAATCCTGAAACAACTTTAAAAAAAACTTGAAAGAACCAATGAGGTGCTTACTCCAAGCCATAGTCCAGGCAACCCCAGTCAGCCAATGACCACAAACAATTCACTCTCACTGAAATGCTATACTGGCTCTGGCTAAGCTATGATGGCCTGGAACATGTGCTCAGATACACAACCTCTACTAACAAACAACTAGGCCCAAAACACAAGCCTGAATATGGACAATGCTACACTACCAACACTACTTGCGTAGAAAAAAAACTGCAGAAATGTTTAAACAGATAAAGGATCAAGGAGACTCTAGAGAATGCTTTTAACTGCAAACAAGTTATATGATACACTCCTTAGCAGGAAATCAGAGCAAACAAACCCAACCAGATGCTTAACAATTGTAGAAAATTTCTAGTTAATACCTCACACACAGTGGAACTAGCTAGCAAAGTATATGCAGACAATAAAAGTGCTATAAATAACTCAGAAATAAGCAAAAAAACAGGATACGTAATGTTATACATCACAGATTAGTTGGCTCAGAGCCCCTCCTCCAACTTCCTCCGATTAGCTCAGTGTGAAATGGCAGAAACACTCACAAGTTAACTTCTTAAGTAACAAAGTTGAAACCTGAAACAACTTAAAAAAAAGCTTGAAAGAACCAATGAGGTGCTTACTCCAAGCCGTAGTCCAGGTAATCCCAGCCAGCCAATGACCACAAACAATTCACTCTCACTGAAATGCTATACTGGCTCTGGCTAAGCTATGATGGCCTGGAACATGTGCTCAGATACACAGCTTCAGCAGATATCATAATAAGCACAGCAGATATCATAATAAGAATGATGCTGATAAAACTGAAAACATCATCCTTAGCAGGTGACCAACTTCTCAATGAGTACCTCAAACTTTCAGGTGATGCCATTGCTCATCCTATCCCCATTCTGGTAAATAGGTCTATAACAGAACAACATGTCCCAAAATTATGGAAAATGTCCTATATCACCCCTCTACATAAAGGAGGAACATCAACAGAATTAAACAATTACAGACCCATAGCCATCCTTTCCCACTGTGTCAAAATTCTAGAAAAATGTATACATGCTCAATTACTACAATACCTGCTTTCTCATAACCTTACCTCTCCCTCCCAACACGACTTCAGACCAAAACACAGAACCACCACAGCCCTAATTAATTTCTCTAACACCATCAACTATCTCGGAAATTCAAACCAGCAAGTAGCATCAATATTTCTAGACATGTCAAAAGTATTATACAATGTCTCCCATGAGAAACTCCTTAATACTCTTGCCTCACTAAATCTATCAAAGAGTTCCCTCTTCTGGTTACTAAGCTATCTTTCTGACAGACAACAAGCAGTATGATGGAAATTCAAACTCTCACCACTTCTGCCTGTCTCAGTTGGAGTCCCCCAAGGATCCATACAAGGGCCCCTTCTTTTCACCATCTTCTTTAATGATCTAGCCTCATCCACAACATATGTTAAAGTAGTTCAGTATGTGGATGATTCAACTTTAATCTGCACAGCAGATACCTTACTAGACCTCCAAATAGTAGCCCAACAAGCTTTTAATAATATAGAAACATATCTAAGTAAATCATAACTGATCCTCAACCCCAAAAAGACACAGTTAATGCTATTTACCAGTTGCAAACAATCACCTACCACCCCTCCTCTCACCATTCTGTCAGCAAACAACACAGTCATCCAACCACTTGAGCATGCAAAATTCCTCAGCATGGCTATCGACAACAAACTCATATTTGACCAACACATAGCCATAAAAAATTAAGAATGTTCACATTAAACTTGGCTCACTGTACAGAAGCAAGCCATTCCTCACTGACAATACCAGACTCGCCATTTCCAGAACCTTCCTCCGCTCTATGTTCCTTTATACTTTCCCCCTCTTTACCAACTTAAAAAAACTCAGACTTAACCAAATTGGAAACTTGCTACAACAAAATAGCTCGCTTCCCAGCCAGCCTTCCCCAAAAAACCCACTACTGTATTGCTCTACATAAATTAAATTGGCTCGAGCTACCTAACCTTCTCCATCTCTACCAACTTAAATTCACACACAATATCATCCTCCATCCTGACAATTGTCCATCCCTCAAGGAACTTGTTGTTCCCTGCTCATGCTCATGTAGTCTAAGATCTGCAGACAGAAACTTGCTCACAGTGAACAAAGCTAACAACACTCACAGTGAAGCCCTATTCTCATATCAAATAACCTAATTATGAAACTCTCTACCCCACACCCTCCAAAACACACCTTACTCTACCAATTTCAAGCAACTACTATTTGAACATCTTTCCAAAAACTGACATTGCTCCTGTGCCAAACCTGACTGACATTCCTTACCTCATTTTCTCCCTCTCCTCGGTGTTACTACTGCTTATAAAAAAAAAAATATATATATATATATATATATATATATATATATATATATATATATACTCAGTACTAATTTTATTATTCTCGCAATGATTGTTACTGAAATGCTTGTGTGATTTTCTTTTTTGAACTTGTATCTACTAGAAAACAATGTTGAATACTTCTTTGTATAGACTAACTGAATGATGTGTATTCTGCATCTTACTATATGTATACTATTGTACTATCTAATTACTGTATTTTGCTTATATTTCTGTGGAGCTTTTCTCCCCAGGCCTCTGCTGAAAACAGGCTTTTGGCCCAGTTGGACTTTCCTGGTAAACAAATGTAAATAAATAAACAAATAAATAAAAATAAATTAAATGTGCTTTAGTCATCAAAGTGTGCCCTCATACAATGCTTTGGTGACCTTTTCAAAGAAGTCCACCAGGTTGAGTAGGCATGGCCTGCCCGTGATGAAGCCAAACTGGGTTGTGTCCAGTGTCTGGAGGATTCCTATGTCATTAGTGATCATTTCCATGATAATTCTTTCCATGGTCTTGCATATGAGACTAGTGAGACTTATCGGTCTGTAGATCACCCAGCTTTGTGCAGAGGGATGACTGTTGCTGTCCTTCATTCTTGAGGCATTTGGAGGCTACAGATAAATAGCAATTCCAGAGCCTGATAGATTATATTTCATGCTATTTTGAAAACATCCTGAGGTATTGTCTTGGCCTTATAGAGAGCATTAAGGACATGTTCCCTAGTGATAGCAGGGGGGAGTTATATTTGACAGTATTTCCTGAGGGAAGGTTGATGGGGAGAGAGCGGTAAAGTTGAAGCTGAATTTGTTGGCCAGTATGTTAGCTATATCTTCTGGCACAGTATATGTGGCTCCATTACAATGAGGTCTGTACACAACTGTGTATTGCCTTCGAGGTTGCGGACATAGCTAAAGAATGCCTTGTGGTTTTCCTTGGCCTGGAGAGCCAAATTTACCTCAAATTTGGCTATGCTAGACTTTATTTGTGCTCTGAATTGTTTGTTTAATTTGATGAGAGTGCTTTTATCCTGGTGGGTTTTGCACCTCCTAACTGTTGCCATGATTTTCTTCCTTCTATTATACAGTCTATTGATGTTGTGATTCCATCAGAGTGGCATGTTTTTTGAGTTATTTCTTTCTCACATTTGAAATTCAAATGTATCACAAGCTTTTAGGGCTTCTCACTGGTGATATGCAGACATATAGCACAATGCACAATTTAAGGCTTCTTAAAGATTCTGCTCATAGTCAAGAAAATTTCAAATTTCTGGATTCATTTTCAAGTTTGCAGACAAACTACTCTAAAGTGAAAGGCTGTCATGTAGCTGCAGTTCAACACTTAAACAAAAGGCAGAAGAAATAATTTCACTATCCTGGATAAAAGGGTAAGATAATGTCCAGATATGTGGCACTAGCTTCATTTGTCTGTATTTTAATGGATCCATTATGAAACTCTAAATGGAAAGACACAAAGAAACTATATCTTCAAACACAAATGCCTGAATAGCCAAAAGGCTGAAAAATGAAACTGTAGGCATTTTTAATGGGAACAAGCCCTCCTTGCACCTTCACACCCCTAAACTTATATATGCCCAGTCCATGATCACACAAACATGACGAAGAAAGAAATCTCCCAAAACTAAGGAAATGCTACTTGTGTATACTTGGAAAGTATATCAGCAATGATTTCCTATGGAAAATAGTCTTTTCTGCCATTCTGTCCATCAGCATTTTGCAATTCCGGTGCTTGATGCCTGGGGAATCTAATCTCAACCACTATACATATGTCACATAAAACCATACCTTAGAACAGGAAGTGAGACTATTCTTTACTGAGCACTTCAGTCCAAGTATCTAAATTCTTAAAGCTACAATCAACAAATTATGATTATCGCTATCAACAGAACAAATGCACTAGCTATGAAATAAGCAAGACCCTTACTGCATCATAGGTATAGGGAGGACTGACTCTTCTAAATCCTGATTCAGACTTTATGTTTTTTATGAATAAACTTATTTAAATCATTATATATAGACATATTACAAGTAGGCTAATGATCGCTGCATGTTGCAACAAGATTGCAACAACTATATCCTCTGATGACTTATATGAATACTTAAAGCAGGCGCACACCATTTCTTTATATTAGTTAAGTATACATTAGAAAGGCTATTGACTGAACAAACTCTGCTGATACAAAATTCACCAGCATGCAAGAACTCAAAATGCGTGGATTCACTGACAATAAATTAATTTGGGGGATTCTGAGTAATGCAGCTCGCTGCCAAAGTCAACCAGCTGCATTCTGGATACTTGCATTAGGAGTGCTGCCCACTACTGGTACCAGAATCATTGTATAATGTATATTCTGTGCAAATGGATGGCAGCTGGTCAGTTATTGATTGGCTTTTCTGGTTGAAGGTGAGCAAGTAATACATCATGTGTAGTGACCAGGAGTGTCCCTCTAATAATACCATTGTCACACGTGTTACTTACAGTCTGGCTCTGGAATTAGAATACAAAGCTGACATGGTAAATACAGTTCCATTTCATAGGTTCATAGATTCTTAGGAGGTTAGTAGGCTAATGGCCCTAGGGCCCTTATAAACCTAGCCAAGTTCAATCCTTGTTACCTTAAGTTGGTAAAGAGGGGGAAAGCATAAAGGACCATCGAGCGGAGGAAGGTTATGGATATGGCTAGCCTGGTATTGTCAGTGAGGAACGGCTTGCTTCTGTACAGTGAGCCAAGTTTAATGTCAACTTTCTTAATTGTGATAGCTGTGTGTTGGTCAAATATGAGTTTGTTGTCGATAGTCATGCTGAGGAGTTTTGCATGCTCAACTGGTTGGATGACTGTGTTGTTTGCTGACAGAATGGTGAAAGGCGGGGAGGTAAGTGATTGCTACTGGTAAATAGCATTAACTGTATCTTTTTGGGGTTGAGGATCAGTTATGATTTACTTAGATATGTTTCTATATCATTAAAAGCTTGTTGGGCTACTATTTGGAGGTCTGGTAAGATATCTGCTGAGCAGATTAGAGTTGAATCTCCCACATACTGAACTACTTTAGCGTGTGTTGTGGATGAGGCTAGGTCATTAGAGAAGATGGTGAAAAGAAGGGGTCCTAGTATGACCCTTGCAGGACTCCAACCGAGATAGGCAGGAGTGGTGAGAGTTTGGATTTCCATCGTACTGCTTGTTGTCTGTCAGAAAGATAGCTTAGTAACCAGAAGAGGGAACTCTTTGATAGGTTTAGTGAGGCAAGAGTATTAAGGAGTTTCTCATGAGAGACAGTGTATAATGCTTTTGACATGTCTAGAAAGACTGATGCTACTTGCTGGTTTGAATTTCTGAGATGGTTGGTGGTGTTAGAGAAATTAATTAGGGCTGTGGTGGTTCTGTGTTTTGGTCTGAAGCCATGTTGGGAGGGATAGATAAGGTTGTGAAATAGCAGGTATTGTAGTAATTGAGCATTTATACATTTTTCTAGAATTTTGACACATTGGGAAAGGATGGCTATGGGTCTGTAATTGTTTAATTCTGTTGATGTTCTTCCTTTATGTAGATGGGTGATATAGGACATTTTCCATCATTTTGGGACATGTTGTTCTGTTATAGACCTATTTACCAGAATGGAGATAGGAAAAGCAATGGCATCACCTGAAAGTTTGAGGTACTCATTGAGGAGATGGTCACCTGCTAAGGATGAAGTTTTCAGTTTTTTCAACATCATTCTTATTATACATGCTGCGCTTATTATGATATCTGCTCACGCCATAGCCTATCCTATTCTCATAAATAGGTCTCTATCAGAATGTAGAGTACCCACATCTTGGAAAACATCACATATCATCCCACTGCACAAAGAACGTAACACAGAGCTCACCAATTATCATCCAATAGCAATCCTATCACCTTTGTCCAAAATATTAGAAAGAGTTGTTCACACTCAACTAATGCAATACCTCCAAAATAACAACCTTCTCTCCATATCACAGCATGGATTTAGACCTTCCCACAGCACCACCACAGCACTACTATCATTCACCAACACTGTTATCCACCACAGAAACAAGGGTCTGTTTGTATCTTCTGTATTCTTAGACTTATTGAAAGCCTTTGATATGGTAAATCACAGTTTGCTTCTTGAAACTCTATCTACCCTAAATATATGTCTCCTCACCATATCATGGTTCAACAGCTACTAAGACCGTCAGCAAGCAGTTCTCTGGCATGACCAGATGTCCCCCCTGTTACCAGTAACCAGAGGAGTCCCTCAAGGGTCTATTCTTGGCCCCTTGCTGTTCTCTCTATTTACTAACCAGATCTCCTTATCCTCACCCTCTGCATCAATAGTACAATACACAGATGACACCACCCTTATTTGTGCCACCCCCACCCTAGACAAATTGCAATCCCTAACCCAAAATAGCTTCACCCTAGCTGAAACTTGGTTCATCAACATCAAACTTCTTCTCAATCCCCCAAAAAAAAAAAAAAAACTTATTCTTTTTGACCCAGGCAGACCACCTCCCCTAAATAATAATTTTCACATCAACTCCAAAGATAACAGTCAAATCAACCCAACCACACACACCAAACTGTTAAGTGTAGTGATAGACAATAACCTGAGATTTAACATTCACATTGTACAAACCATCAAAAAAGTAAACAAAAAACTCGGACTCCTTTACAGGAACAAACACTTTATCACTAAATCTACCAAAGCAACCATTGCAAGGACTCATCTTCTATCCATCCCCTATATGCCTCTCCCATCTTGATTAATCTCCACCAAACTGATTTAAATAAAATGAAATATTGCTATAACAAGATTGCCAAGTTTGCTACCAAAGCCTCATATAAGTCCCACCACTGTCTATCCCTTAAGCAGCTCAACTGGCTGGAAATGCCTCACATACTACTACTCAACCAACTGTCTATTGCCCATAAACTATACTATACTGCTTTCCTGATATAACCCCAGCACTACAACATCTTATACAGCCCCACATACCTTCTAGAGCCTTACGTTCTGGTAATCAGCACCTCATAACTGTCATCAAGCACAAAAATGATGCTGGTAAATCCCTCTTTGTCAGCACCATTGCCAAAAATTGGAACTCACTACCAAGCCATATAACTTCTACCACCCCCACTTCCATTTCAAAAAACTCCTGAAAACCCACTACCTAAATAACTGGCTGTGTTCATGTCAATCCCTAGGATAATCCACACCAAGAAATTGTTTCGAAACTTCAGCTATGTATAGATAGTTTTCTCTTGAAAACTTACCAAACCACTGATAACTACCTTACTGAATAAAAAAAAAAAAAAAAAAATTACTGTATAAGTTGTTAATCTTGGCCACATTGTTTTTCAATGATGTATGTAAAAGCTATTAATGCTCTCTCATTTATTGCAATGTATTATTTTAATGTATGCTTTGTATTTTTCTTGGAACTTTTCTCCCCATGCCTTCACTGAAAATGGATCTGTGTCCAGTCGGACTTTCCCGGTAAACAAATGTAAACTAAGTAAAATAAATGTTATTTAGGAAAGGTTTGAGGTCAAAATAGTTGTTGTTAGTTTCCACATTAGGTGGAAGAGATGGTGGGGTGGAATTGTTCCTTGTAACTAAGGAGAGAATGGTGTTTATAAGGTAGGTGTTGATTTGTGAGGTAATACTCGTACTTTGGTTATTGGTTGTTGATTCTGGGCCTGTGGCTTTACCTGGGTGGATGAATGAGTTATTTGCCTGTCAGAATTTTTTGGGATTGTTTTCATATTTATTTTGCATAGATGTATAATACGTTTTTTTGTCTAGTTTGAGATGTTTTTTATATTTGATTGTGGATCTGCTGGTATGCTAACAGAGTTTTACTGTTTTTTTTTGTTTTCTGTTATTGAAACCAGGTTTTGTCCCTTAGTTTTTGATGTCAAATGGTTTCTTTTGATATCCAGGGCAATCTCTTATTTTTAACACAACATGTACGAGTTGGTGCTAAGCTATTTAGAATAACTAGAAATGTGTCATTGAAGTATGGTATGGCCTGTTCGAGTTGGAGATGATGGAGTGGTGTCCAGTTACATTTATTGAGCATGTCTACGAATGCTTCATTGGAGAAGTTTTTGGTATTTTGTACAACTTTGTAAACAATGGTTCTGAGTCAGTTGAGTTAATGACAGATTAAGTAGGTAGGTCTATGGTCACTTAAATTATTTGGAAGGCATCCGGAGAGATAGTTGTGGGTGGTACTGTTAATAGGTGATCAGTCTAAGATAGATTCCCTTTTGCTATGTTTATCTATTTGAGTGGCAAATTGGACAGCTTGGGAGAAACCATGTAGGTGGAGGGGTTATCACCAGTGCAACTGTTCCAGTCTAAGCTGAAGTCGCTTATAATCATGGTTTCATGGGTGTTGGTTGAAGCTGTGCAGGCTATGAGTTCGGCAATGGCAGTGGGAGTATTGTTGGGAGGTATGTAAGTGGCAATTATGGTAATGTTTTTCTTTTGGTTGATTCTGAGCCTTGTTACTAGGACTTCAAAGTTGTTATCATAAGGGTATTTGTTGGGTAGGTAGTCTATGCTTAGGTTATCTTTGTAGAAGACTGCAACCCCACCACCCTTCTTCCTTATCCTGTCTAATCTGTGTACACAATAACCTTGTGGGAGTATGTCTGGGTCTCTTATATGGGGTTTTAGCCAAGTTTCTGTTACTATAAGAATGTCTGGTGAGTATTGTGCAATGACTGCATGAACGTTTAAGGTTGAAAATGCACAACAGTCAGTAAATAAGGAAGTACTATGCAATACAACTTGAATCAACAATATAGTAACATAGTAAAATATATACTTTTTAAAACTATGTTTTAAAAGACACAGAAATTAAGTTGCAGGTTAAATGCAAAACAAAAAACATGCTCTAAAGATCGTTAAATTCAGCTGAAGGAATTTAAAAGTCAAGTGATGCTTTGTCTACAGCTGAAGGGCCAAATAGTACCAAAGTACAAAAGAAGAGCTTTTGTGAGAGAAGGGAGCATTCCAGGGTTTGGAAACTACAGCAGAGAACAATACATTACCATAGTGTTTTATGGTGGAGTAACAGATGCAGGCAAACGATCGATGAATTTAAGTTGGTAAATATGAGCATACCATTCACTAAGCAGGTAAATCGCATGACAGTTGTCATACTGTCACAAAATGAACAAACCTTTAATTACGCATATCGAGCTAATGGGGAAGTTCAAGCCAGTACAAATATGTTAAATAAGGACATAGATAAAATGAAGAGAGATTGCATGAGGCAGACCTAGCTATCTTATTAAGATATTTCTCTAGAATGTAAAGTTGAGTAAATGAGAGACTGGTTTGGAGACAGGAAGCATACGTAAATATAGGGAGGCTGTATTTGAGTCAATCAGGAAATTATTTGTGTCTAGAGAAGAATACAGGTTTTTGCTTTACTTCCCATGCAATGCGATTAGCATGCGTATAACATTTCAAATGCTGAACCAGAGTGACACCTAGTAGCTTAACTCACTGATGTCTATAGCACCTTTTTTGTATACTTCCAGTTAACACCCATAGCTCCTTATAGCATCCAGATCTCTTTTGGATCTCGCAAATTCTTTAACTAAGAGACATCAGTTAATAATAGGCAATATTAGAAAGGGCAAAGATCTATTAACAAAATGACACTAAGAATGTTAATCGGGGATGTCCTGCAGTGGAGTAATTAGTTACTATTTACTGCTTATTACTATATTGCACTGAGAGACCTACATGCTGTTGGAAGGCATGGTGTGAAATATCGTGGTGAGAGAAAGGAAAATCCATTGTCAGTGTCCATTTATATCACACTATACTTGAACTATTGCTAGTTATTTTTTAGTAATTATGAAAATAAGCAATATTTCTATATGTACTTAATATTTCAAAAAACAAGTGACTAACAATATCTGTCTCATATTGTCTATTAAGAGGTGATCTCTGCTTGACTCACAAAGCCATGTCTGACCCAGCCCTGTTAGAAATGTTACACCTAAAGAAAGCCCAATCCCTCCACACCACATGCTCCAGGGACCTTGACCTCATTACCACAATCAACAGAACGTGCTGGAGGGACAGGTTCATAACCCAGAGACTGCCCATGCTATGGTATAGACCTCCCATACATGTCAAGCAGAGCACCTCACTGGCCCTTTTCAAGAGAAATCTTGATGAGTGGATGTGAAATAGAAAGTTCACCCCGGGGATCACTCTAGTTGCTCTAGTTGATAGAGGCACCAGGAACTAATGGCGGCATGATGACAGGGCACTTCTATGGGCTAAAGGCTCCAGGACCATTGTCCTAGTACACACCTATGAACCTATGTACCTATGAACAAATGCTACATGGCATCAGGTGAAACCATAGATGATGAAAAAATTGCTTTTGATATTTGCACTTTAAGTGGCACATCTTGAGAAATATTCAGTGTTATTTATACTGATAATTATGCAATTAAGAATATGTTTTCATATTTCTGTAAATATCTAAATAAACATGCACCCAGAGACAAATTTCTTGCTGTCATGTGAAATACTATGTCTGATTAACCAAAGCGTTCTAAAATATATATGTATACTTTGTACATTTTTCAATATATGATAATTTGTTTATGAAAGTTTAGTTAAAAAATATAATTCTGGGTTGGTGTGAATTAATAATATATTATAGTATTTATGGAAAGACTATGAATACACTGAGTATTATCACCCCAAGGAACACTTCTTACTGATAACATGCTATTAGTATAGATTTAATAGCTTTTATTGTTCACAAAATCTTCACACTTGTTTCTCTTATGCTTTTGAAGTTGATTTTTCAGAAAATGCTCTGAAATGCAAGATGTGTGTAGGCTGCTAGAGGTGTGACATTCCTTATTGGGTCTATATTAAAATCTCAAAGAGGCGTTTCAGCGAACACCTCTTCATCGACACATAATGAACGAACGCACTAAATGGTGATTGTTCAGAACAGCAATTTCTTTCCCTGGGAAATAAATTTCTTGTCCTCAAACCACGAACACACCACTTCAAACAAAACAAAGTGGGGGGCTTCCCCAACCCCTAACTAAATATACCAACTCCGAGATTGCACTACAGTGGAGAAAACGGCAAACTAAAACAGAAGGCCAAGCGAGTTCTTTCCCAGGGAAAGAAATCGCTGTTTTGAACGATCGTGACTTAGTGCATTTGTTCATTATGTGTCAATGAAGAGACGTTCACTGAAAAGCCTCTTCATGATTTTGATATAGACCCTCATTATTATATAGGTGTTTATGAGTTAAGGTAGTGTATGACTGAAATAGCAGTATTGGTTTGGGGCCATACCTTAAGTAGAGGACTCTGACAGGCATGTAATGCCAAGGACCAAAGTACACCTTTAACAGTGGGTCAGAATGAGACAGCCAGAAGTGAATACTGTCAGACCTCTTCTGTAGATTGGTATGAATTTAATCTATCGGAATGACAGTGGAGAGTGGAATCTTCAGTGTAGTAAATCAAGTTAGCAGGTCTGCAGTTTGTAGCCATTATTATTAACATGATATGCAAACAGAGCTAAGAATCAGTCATGGGAGACAGTAGAAGATGGAGATGGTAAAGTAAATGTATAATAGTTCAATTTCATTGTTTAGTTCTTTTTATAAAGGTGGCTAGAAAATCAGTGCAGGCCAAGATCTGAGAGCCACAAGAAGCAAGGTGATGGAGAACAATTAGTATTTGACTGCATCAGATTTTTTGCTACCCCTTTTTGAACATATTTATTAAATTACAGTTTAAATGAAAACTTAAGTGCACACACATTATGTGTGTATGCATAAATTAATTCATAAATACATACATACAAATATTTCAGGAATGGGCAATTATGTTCTTCTATCCTGCCAATATACCAAAGCAGTCACTGCTATAAGTGTCTAAGATGTTCTTAAAATATATAAATTAGTATTTGCTTTGATGTAGTTTGGAAGTCTGTTCCATGTATCAGCTGCTCTCTTAGAGAACCAATTCCTACACAATCTTCTGCATAGGTTGACGATTCTCTAATACTTTTTGATGTGCTCAACCATTCCCAAAGATAGTTGTCTCTAAATGCCCTAAATACCTGAATAAGATCTCCTCTTAGATATCTATAAGAGACACTGTACAAGTTCAGATATTTTAGTCTTTCATCATAACTTAAATGTTCCCATCCTTGGATACCCCTGGTATATTTCCGTTGTACTCTTTTCCAAATTCCTGCCTTACCTTAAACCTCACTTCTCCTCTTGAACATTAGTCTGCATGCCTTTTTACCACAAATTTAATTTATTTCTATGTAATGTAAAACTGCAACAGCAGGCTGTCCAAAATGAAGGTAAGAGTGAATTAAATGAGAACAAAGTGAGGAGTTGTTGCAGTCCTATGACTTATCCAAACCCATGTTATGAGACAGAACACATACCAGAATCAGGCATTAAAATAAGTGTGCATGGATGTCTGTGAAGCCCACTGGAGTGTGGAGACACGATGATACAGCCTCATGCCAAGGAATGATGACCTCTGCTTTCCATATGTTGAAATGGAATTATTGGAAAAGAACAGTTAATAATGATAGTAACCAAAAAGGCAGAGCCATCTCTAACTAGTTATAGAAACTCAACTTCCAGTATACCAAAATCCAAGGATAATGGCTTTCCTGGTGAACTAACCACAAATTGCTCCTTGCCTCACTTCAAAATATCACTAGAGACACACATGTACAATAACTGGCTACGTCCTTGTCTAAACCCTGACTAAAACTCAAATTATTCAGTCTGAGTTACTTCACTGACTTGAGTTTCAACTAAAGCTTGTCTCAGTCTTAGCTAGTCCCAGTCTAAACCGACATTGCTCATATAATCTATTAAACCATCTTAGCTATCTAAGAGAATTTCCCTTTTCTCTCTCTGTACCCTCCTTCAATTAATTTCTTCTACCCCTTTATATTAGCTCTAGCTTCCATTATCAGAACTGTAACCTCCATTCTCAGCCTCTGCTGCTTTCTACCTAACCTGCCCTTCTCTTATCTCATTCTTCCTCTCTTTCTTTATAAATGATCTTCCTTTACCTGTTTCCTCTTCTTATACCCTCATTTCTCTTATATGTTTAATTTTTTTCTCCCTTTATAGTTTCCCTCCACCTCCACGTTGTTGTTGACTTTCTCTTATCCAAATATAACCTTACTTTGAACCTTTTTTTATTAGGGAACCTATTTGTAGTTGTCTTTTTATTTTTGTTAAATTGCTTAATATCTCTGTAAATATTACCTTACTCGGTCCATTCTCTTAAATATGTAACCTATGTGTATTTTTCTTTTGATTTTGTTAATTGCTAAATATTACTGTATACTGCATTTTAAATGTTTTATCTGCTTGGAGCTTTTTTCTCCGGGCCTCTGCTGAAAATGGATATGTATCCAGTCGGACTTTCCTGGTTAACAAATGTAAAATAAAAAAAAAATAAAAATTTGTACAGAGGTTTCTGGACAAAAAGAAGGGAAACATGCACAGACCAACAGGGTAAGGTTCTACAAGCAATAGTTGCTAATGGATTGTTGTCTGCTGTTAGATTTATTACCACCCCCCCCCCCCCCCCATGGGTTCTACACTATCAGCATAAATGATCAAGTATAAATGGTTTCTGGACATGGTTGGAGAGGCATGCTCCGCTGTTGGTGTTTTTATGGATACAGCCTGACAAGGATATATGCTTAAGGCATTTTCTATTCTCCTTAATTTAAAAATAGTGCAGCAGTTGATTTATTGGGTCTTGACAGTCCCTTGTATGCCAACACTGTAAGCAGGGGCAAATTGCTCACAGAAGTTCCACAGTTTGTCCAATGCAGCTTCCTAGGTTGTGTGTTTCTGAACAGTGTGCTGTGTGTCTCTCTACAGTTATTTTGCTATAAGAGTGGGTGGTGTTATCACTTCTTTGTTATCTGATATTTAATAGCCTAGATGGATTCCTCTGTACTTTAAGTGCTAGCCACAAAGTTTGAGAAATCATTTTATGCTCAACTCCTGAGAGACTTGCTTGGCTACAAACATCTGCATTACAAGCTGAAGCTAAGTGAAACTTGTAGTGGTGAATTTTAGTCTTCTGTTAAGTACAAACTTGCAGTTTTAAAAGTACTGTATTTTCATTTTTTCTGTTTCCTAATTGTGTGTTTCTGAACAGTGTGCTGTGTGTCTCTCTGCAGTTGGTGGCTCTGGAATTGCCCGCCCCTCCTGTAAGTCTGTATTAGAACACTCCTCCTGGGTCCATCTCATTTGCTCACTTAACCAAGTACAGTTAGATTATATTCTGAGTCTAGTGTTCACTTAATACAGAGAGAAGATTTGAGAAGGCCAGCCCACTTAGGTTCTTCCTTTCTATCTTCTTGCACTTGCAAAAAAAAAACATTTTTTGCACTTTATTCATTTGCTTTTACTGTATTTGTGTTTCCTCCTACTTTATTTTGCTTTTCTTAAAAGTACTCAATTTTATTTATTCTGCTGAATTTATTACTGCTTGGTCGTAGCCTGATTAAATTGTAACTGTTATTCTAAGTCTTTTGGTTTAAGCACTTGGGCTTCATACAGGCTGTTTTACATTAAGGAGGTTTGTGGTCTGCACTGTTGTGGCAGGACAGGTAGCTTACATCCTTCTAAGCTGGGAATTGCTGATTGAAGGTCCAGTGTCTGCTATTCTAAAAGTGTATTAGTTCCGGCTTAAGCACTTGGGCTTCAGGCCAGTTATTCTACATTAAGAAGGTTTGTGGTCTGCACTCTTGTGGGAGGAGATGCTGGATTCTGCCCTTCTGAGCTGGGAATTTCTGGTCACAGGCTTATTGTGACTGCTTATTTGAACTGTTTCTTTCTGAAATTGGTGCGCCTTGTTGCTGTAGCATAGACCAGATTCAGGCCTGCTGAATCTAGCTTTGTTTGAATAACTTGAGCACTGATCCAGGACATCTTTTTTTGCAGAAGGTTCCCCTGCACCCTAGTAAGCATGGGTGTGCAGTTAGAACTTGTCTGATTGAAGACTGCTGGAACAGGGCTCAGTTTGGACCTTTTTTCTGGTAATTGGGTAACTTGTTTAAGTCAGTTTGTTTGTTTTCTATTGTTTTATATATATATATATATATATATATATATATATATATATATATATATATATATATATATATATATATATATAAAATGCACTTTATTCATCTGCTTTTACTGTATTTGTGTTTCTTCCTACTTATTACTGGGGGTATTGACTACAACCCTGATCTGCGATATATAACAATAAGTATCCTTTTCTGTGCTTTTAAACTGTTTTTTTGAGTATATCTGCTTTATTTTCTGGAAAAAAAAATATATATGTATATATATATATATATATATATATATATATATATATATATATACTTGCTTTCCGCCTTTCTAAGCTAGTATAGTCCAGTTTTCAGGTTAGTGCTGAATTCAGGGCTGTGTTACAAATCCCTGTGTTTGAACATAACTTACTTGGATAGAAGGAAGTTTCTCTGTTCACCTGTGAGAGAAGGGAGCTTTGAGCAGCCTATCTGTCCCTGGAGGAGTGGTTTCAGCCCAGAAATTAGTAGTTCATTGGCCATTTTGGGTTAATTTCTATCTCTTTCTTTTCCCTGCTATAAATACCGTATTTGCCCGGTTTTGCGTGCTGGGCAGTGCCGGTTAGCTAGGGTAAAAATATTCCCGGCTCCACAAAGTCTCCTCTTAAATTTTTCCCTTGGAACTAGACAAACTTTCAACTTAAGCACTCAAGCCTTTCATTTCTCAGCCTGGCACTTGCTCAAAACTTATAGCAAGCACTTATAAACCCTAGCACTAGACCCTCGTGTACTGTACAGAAGGACAATACTCTCTATTCGACCTTACCAGCCAACCAGTAAAACAGTTCACTGTACCTATCCAGGCATGTCCAAAGGGCAGTTTCAGGTGTACTCTCCAGTCCAACTGGTGAATCTGGGCATTTTGAGGCAATGTTACAACTTCCTCATGTACACAGACAACCCCCTCCTCCTACCACCAAACACTACTACAGGATACGTACCCAAAGAGTGGCATACAGCAACAGTGGTCCCACTTTACAAAGGCGGTGCTTCTACGGACCCTGGAAATTACCGCCCCATAAGCTTGACGAGCCTGGTCTGCAAAGCTATGGAGAGGATCATTATGGAACTCATAAACAAAGACATTGGGGACCTACAGACATTGGATCCTACCCAATTTGGCTTTGTCAAGGGCAGATCCTGCCTTTTGAACTTAGTCGACTTTTTTCAAACAGTCACTAAGGCCATTGATGAGGGTAAGGCAGTTCACACAGCCTACCTTGACCTTGCAAAAGCCTTTGACACAATACCCCACTCGGGCATCATAGACAAACTCACCAGCTTAAATGTAAACCCATATGTCATGAGATGGGTTGCAAACTGGCTCAAGGACAGAACCCACAGGGTCAGAGTTGCTGGAGCCATGTCAGACTCTAAGCCAGTCACAAGTGGTGTCCCACAGGACTCAGTCCTGGGACCCCTCTTGTTCGGCATTTATTTTTCCGAGGTACAGGCAAACATGGGAGGATTGTGGCTGACAAAGTTCGCAGATGACTGCAAACTGGGCGCCATAACTGATACTCCAGCAGACACAAACATCCTTCAGAGAGGCCTCATAGAAATGGATAATTGGTGCCAGAGCCATGGCCTTAAGCTGAATGCCAAAAAATGTATAGCCATACCCTTTGGGAAAAACAAGGTACCCACAAATTACCACATAGGTGGTAATCCATTAAGTATGGAAGAGGTAATCAGGGACCTAGGGACCCAGGTTGACAGTAACCTCTCATTTGACACTCACATTGCCAAAGTGGTTAGGAAGACCTTCTATATTGCCCACCTTATCATGAAGGGTTTCACATCTAGATCAAGAGAGGTCATTGTGCCCCTGTACTCTTCTCTTATCAGGCCAATGATTGAGTACAATGCCCCATTTGGGATGTATCCTACCCGACACCTGCAGCAGTTGGAAAGACCCCAAAAGTTCCCCACCAAGAGGATAAAGGGTCTTAAACATATGTCATATACTGCCCGACTGAAAAAACTCCAGCTCTATTCAGTCGCATACCGCCTACTCAGAGGTGATCTGTGCCTGACGTACAAGGCCATGTCCAATCCGGAATTAATGGACATGCTCCACCTCAGAAAATCCAAATCCATCATAGCCACGAGAGCAAGAGACTTAAACCTAAACACAGAAATAAATAGGATGTGCTGGAGGGACAGATTCATAACCCAGAGGCTCCCTACACTCTGGAACAGAATCCCAATCCATGTTAGGCAGAGCCCCTCACTAACTCTATTCAAGAGAAATCTTGACGAGTGGATGGGAGATCGTAGGTTTACCCCGGGGGTCATCTCTGTGTCACTACTAGACAGAGGCATACTAAACTAAACCCTAAAAGGGCATAGTATTCTCATCCTAAGGGGTGGTGAAAGCCACACACACTCTGGCTAGGCTTATAAATGCCCTAGGGCAGATAGCCTAGTACAAACCTATGAACCTATGAACCTATGAACTAAAACATGCGAGAGATGCAGTTATACAGCCAAACTAGAGGCTAAGCTCTCCCAATCCAAGACTGGATCAGACAGTCTAGAGGAGAAGGGAAATACTTGCATCACACCACCAGTCTTGCATAAACCCATTAAACCAGCACTGGCAAAAACACACACATAAATACATGAAAACATACTCGGAGGCTCTAAATAAAAATCTGCAAAGCCAACAGAGACCTCCAAAGCAAACATCTAAGCAACCTCCACCCCCCAACACAAACCATGAAACACATACTTCACAAAACCAGTGTGCCATGCAATCACAGCCTTTAAGGCAAAATAACATACCCAACATACTAGTAATAGGTGACTCTATAGTCAGGCACACTGACATCCCACTCACTATGCTGAATAAGGAGAGGGTTACTGTTAGCTGCCTGTCGGGTGCCAGGATCCGCCACATAACACAAGCACTCAGGTCAGTCCAGAACAAGTACAAATATGACTCTGTCATTGTCCATGTTGGTTTGAATGACCTGAGCTGTACCTCCCTGGACTACATGAAGAGAGACATGGAAGAGCTCTCTGATCACGTAGCCCAGGCCGGTATGACCCTGACCCTGAGTAGCATACTGCCCTCACCAAGAATGATACCACGGTATAAAGAAAAAATTCTTGATTTCAACAACTGGCTAAGTTTCTGGTGTCATTCAAAGAGGATCCAGTGTCTGTCCGCCTGGGATGGCATGCTCGACAAGCCACACTGCTTCGCTAGAGACAGCTTGCACCTGTCACCCTTAGGCTTTCGAATACTGGTCAAAGCTCTTGCCACCCCCATAGTGCCTTTTTTAGGCAAGGCTCAAAAGACAAACCCACCACTGTAAATAGCACAAGTAACAAAAAACTGAGGGTAATGCTACTCAATGCCAGAAGTCTAAACCTCAAAATGCACGTACTTGAGGCACTTCTATGGAGAAAATCAATATATGTGCAGTAACAGAAACCTGGTTTAAGGCTCCAGAGAGCACCCCAGCACTACCAGGCTACAACTCATACCATACATTTCGGCCACAGAACCCAAACCGAAATACAAAAGGCGGGGGCGTATCCATATTCATCAAGGATACCCACACCTCCAGGTTAGTGGCACAGCAAGATGCTTCAGAGATCATCCACGTGCAACTAACAATGGGCAAAACTGCAATTCAAATTGTAGCTTGCTACAGATCACCCACCATGTCCCAGGACCCCCATTCCACATTTCTGGAAACACTGGGAAATATAAAGGTCCTACCAAACACCGTAATATTGGGTGATTTCAATTACCCAAACATTAACTGGGAGAACTACTCAAGTACTAACTCCCTTGCCCAACTTTTCCTAGAATTTATAAACTCAAATGCCTTGGTTCAACTGGTCAACACTCCCACCAGAGGCGACAACATATTGGACTTGGTCATCACCAACATGGGCAACTGGTGTTCCACACCAGAGGTCAACCCCTCGCTGGTTCGATCTGACCATAAACAAATCACTTTGGATATCCATATTCTGCCCCCACCCCCGGACAAGAAAACCACTGTGAAAAACTTTTCAAAAGCAAACTTCACGTTATTTAAGACCAAGGTGGAAAGTTTCAAAGCCCTCATGCTGAAGGATAACACTGTCCAAGCTGCAAAATCCTTTACTAATGCATTCTACGGGCAGCTACAAGAATGCATGGATTGTGCCATCCCAATCAAAACCAAGACTCACTCCTTCAAGAAAAGGAAACCAGTCTGGTGGACTTCTGCCATAAACAAGCTATACAATAGAAGGAGGAAACTAGTACAGAAAAGAGTAAAATCCCAAGAAGGGAAGCCCTGATCAGTATCAGCAAGAAACTACGATCCTTTATAAAATCATCCAAGGCGAGCTTTGAAAGAAAAATTGCCAAGGACTCCAAAGATAACCACAAGGTATTCTTTAGCTATGTCAAGAATGTAAGTGGCAATGCTCAGATCTGCTCGGAGTTAGTGCAGAATGGCATAAAATACACTGAACCGACTAATATTACCAACATCCTGGCAGACAGGTTCAGCGCAAACTTCAACCCCCTCTCACCCCCAAAAGGGCCCATAACCATACCAGAAGAATGTAGAGTCCCTGAAATCACAGACACTCAGGTTAAAACAGCCCTCTCCAAAGCCAAAAACACAGCATCAATGGGACCGGACGGTGTCCCAGGCTGTGTCCTACATGAGCTCAAAGACGAACTAACCCCTCACCTAAACACTGTTCAAACTCAGCGTCACCACAGGCTACATACCCATAGAGTGGTACACAGCAATGGTTATTCAGCTCCACAAAGGTGGAGCCACAACAGACCCTGGGAACTATCACCCTATAAGCCTGACTAGCTTGGTCTGCAAGGCTATGGAGCGCATCATTATGGAACTCATTAACAGAGACATTGGGAACCTCCAAACACTGGACCTAAGCAAGTTTGGCTTTGTTAAGGGCAGATCATGCCTTCTAACCCTGGTGGACTTTTTTGAGACAGTTACCAAGGCTATAGATGAGAGAAAGGTGGTACACACAGCCTACCTAGACCTCGCTAAGGCCTTCAACACCATTCCCCATTCTGGTATTATAGACAAGCTCACCAGCCTGAACATAAACCCCTACGTCACAAGATGGGTTGCCAACTGGCTCATGGACAGAACCCACATGGTGAGAGTTGTGGGAGCTAGGTCCACCTCTAAACCGGTTACAAGTGGTGTTCCCCAGGGTTCAGTCCTAGGACCCCTCCTGTTCGGCATATACTTCTCAGAGGTACAGGCAAGCACAGGAGGACTATGGCTGACCAAGTTCACAGATGACTGCAAACTAGGGGCTATAATTGACTCTCCGGCTGACACAGACATCCTCCAAAAGGGTCTCACTGAGACAGATATCTGGTGTCAAAATCATGGCCTCAAGCTAAATACCAAAAAGTGCATAGTCATCCCCTTTGGAAAAAACAAAGTACCTACAAACTACCACATATGTGGTAGCCCCCTAAATACGGAAGATGTAATAAGGGATCTGGGGACCCAAGTAGATAGTAATCTCACCTCTGATAATCACATTGCCAAAGTGGTTAGAAAATCCTTCTACGTGGCCCACCTAATCACAAAAGGGTTCACATCCAGATCAAAAGAGGTCATTGTGCCCCACTACTCATCACTCATCAGACCCATCATAGAGTACAATGCCCCATTTGGGATGTACCTTACAAGACACCTGCAACAACTGGAAAAACCACAGAAGTACCTCACCAAGAGGATCACTGGCCTCAAACAGATAACCTATGCAGCTCGACTGAAGAAACTCCACTTGTACTTGGTTGCATACCATCTACTCAGAGGTGATCTCTGCCTGACATACAAGGCCATGTCCAACCCAGAAATGATGGACATGCTCCACCTAAAGAAAAACTTATCCCCTCAAGCCACACGCTCTAGGGATCTAAACCTCACCACAACAATAAATAGGACATGCTAGAGGGATAGATTCCTGTCCCAGAGACTACCCATGCTTTGGAACAAGATCCCAGTCTACATTAGGCAGAGCTCCTCACTAACACTCTTCAAAAGAAACCTTGATGAGTGGATGGGAAACAGAAAGTTTACCTCAGGGATCACTTCAGTGGCTTTGCTGGACAGAGGCACAGGGAACTAATCTAAGGGGACGGTGAAAGTCAACACGTTTTGGCTAGGCTTTTAAATGCCTTCAGGTAGATAGCCTAGTACCAACCTATGAACCTATGAACCTATAAACCTTAAGCTCTGTGAGTCACTAAAGAAAAACAAACTCATCTCTGATACTAACAAAACAGCAGATATTCTCTTTGAAACTCTTCTGACACAAACATGCCCTGCATACATTAATGTTCAGTCTGATTCCCCTGTTAGTCATTTCTCCACTCTCAAGTATCCAGGACACTGTCTTGATAACAACCTTTTTAAAATATATTTATATTTTATTTATTTACTTAGTTTACTCAGCTTGCCTCTTTTGTGAGCGCCATTTTTAAACACTCACATGGCTATCTGTGCCTTGCTGTGTGCACGCCAATCATTTGCTGTTTGAAAGCTGTACTTGTTTCTACATTTCATTCCAACCTCCTTCCATAGTTGCAGTTCATGCAAGAGACCCCCACACTTAGAACCAGCATCTATAGACTATGGGCCAAGTTTATTAAATGCAGTATTGCAACTTAAATAGTGTAGGTTCTTTAAACCTATAAGTATATTACTATTCACGGTTTGTAATTTAATATTTGGTGTGTACACAATCAGAGACTGCAGTCCCCTTTCTTTCTCTCTAGAGATTATCTGTTCCCTGTCACCCCGCAGTAGCTGAGCAATATAATTAATCTCCTCCAAGACCAGTTTGATATCTCTAGAGATTATCTGTTCCCCTTCACCCCTCAGTAGCTGAGCAATATAATTAATCGCCTCTAAGACCAATTTGATATTCTTAACACAAATCTTACTTAAATAATATAAAATAAAACATCCCTAACTTTTTTAGTTTTGAACATTACATTCCAATACACTTAGTTAAAAGTCTTTTTCAGCTATCAGTATTTAATTAAAACCATCTCATTGTGTGTGTGTATATATATATATATATATATATATGTGTGTGTGTATATGTATATATATATATATATATATATATATATATATATATATATGTGCTCTTTCTGTGCTAATTCATTCCGAACAGGATTTCTCAAATTAATATGATGCATATTGAATAGAGTTCTAACATTATTTGGTAGAATCCAGTTTAAACTGGTGCTGGAGACTATTTATTTTTTCTTTTCCAGCATTAAACACTCTTTGCAGCTCTACCAGCTCCATTTGCCCTCGCTATACCCGGGCTCACTCTGCTCACCTATCCTACCCCCATTCCCACTCACCCACTCTTTCATCACATTTATACTCTGCTAACCACTCCCCTGCTAAATTCAGCCAGTCACTCTCCCTATTCTCCTCCCATCCACTTCCTTCCAACTCAGTTTCATCACTTCCTGTGTTTACACCATAGTATCACAAATGTCTCCCATTATTTATCAAACTTTACCCCTTTTCCCTTTTACCCTACTCCTTATAACTCTAACAAGTGCCACAGCACTAAACCCTCATGCTCTACCTCCTAAAACAAACTCTTTATCCTGCTTCACATGTACTCCATTTAATACTTACTCAGACATTAGCCCTAGCCTTTATCACACAAATCCTATTCTCTGTGCTAAAATACACTTACTCCCTTGAAACTGCAGCTTACATTTTATACTCAACTCCCGCTTCCACTCCCTTCACTACGTAATCTCTAAACTTTCTTACCTCATTCTCCATTCTTCTCATATCCTTTCCATCTTTACCTGCTCCGGCAACATCCACCCCAATCCCGGGCCCTGTAACTATTACAACCTCACAAAGTCTAATTTCTCCAAATGTTCTAAATCACTTCACATAACTACTCTTAATTTCCTAAGTATCTGTAATAAAACCTCCTTGCAGCATGCCTGGCTGTCTTAAAGCAGGACTGACATCCTAGCAGCCACAGAAACCTGGTTAAAACCCTCTATTCAAGGCTCTGAGCTTCTCTCTCTAAACTTTGGTATTATTAGACCAGATAGACTACAGAAAAAAGGAGGTGGAGTGGCCCTCATTTACCCCAACACCCTCAATATTCGTCCATATAAAGACCACATCCCTCAGTTTCAAAATGCTGAGATATTGATTTCCTTTCTTGAAATTAACCACTCAAAAAACTTTGCCACTGTGGATGCACAAGCCAGTGCATTTCTTTTTGCCTGTCCCAAGCCTGGATAAATGGGGAGGGTTGCGTCAGGAAGGGCATCCGGAGTAAAACTTCGCCAAATCATTCATGCGGACAGCAGTAAATATTTACATACCAGATCGGTTGAGGCCCAGGTTAACATTGACCACCACCAGTACTGTTAGCTAACAGGGTGCTGGCACAAATTGGGCTACTGTTGGCCGAAGGAGGAGAAGAGGGGGAAGGCATGGCTGAAGGCAGGAAGAGAGGAGAAAGGCTAGGACTGTGGTAGTGAGGGTCGGAACTTTGAATGTTGGCAGTATGACTGGTATAGGGAGAGAGGTAGCCGATATGATGGACAGAAGGAAGGTTGTTATATTGTGTGTGCAAGAGACCAGATAGAAGGGGAGTAAGACTAGGTGTATCGGAGGTGGGTTCAAACTGTTTTATCATGGTCTGGATGGGAGGAGAAATGGCGTAGGAGTTATCCTGAAGGAACAGTATGCTAAGAGTGTTTTGGAGGTGAAAAGAGTGTCAGATAGAGTGATGTTTATGAAGCTGGAAATTGATGGTGCAATGATGAATGTTGTTAGTGCATATGCTCCACAAGTTGGGTGTGTGATGGATGAGAAAGAAAAATTTTGGAGTGAGTTGGATGAAGTGGTGATGACTGTACACAAGGGTGAGAGAGTGGTGATTGGAGCAGATTTCAATGGGCATTTTGGTGAAGGGAACAGAGGGGATGAGGAAGTGATGGATAGGTATGGTGTTAAGCAAAGGAATGCAGAAGGTCAGATGGTAGTGGATTTTGTGAAAAGGATGGACATGGCTGTGGTGAATATGCATTTTAACAAGAGGGAGGAGCATAGGGTGATATACAAGAGTGGAGGAAGATGCACACAGGTGGATTATATCTTATGTAGGAGGGCCAGTTTGAAGGAGATTGGAGACTGTAAAGTGGTAACCGGGGAAAGTGTAGTTAGGTAGCATAGTATGGTGGTTTGTAGGATGACGTTGGTGATCAAGAAGAGGAGGAGGAGTGTGAGGGCAGCACCAAGGATCAAATGGTGGAAATTGAAAAAGGGTAATTGTGAGGTGGAGTTCAGGGGAGAGTTAAGACAGGCACTGGGTGGCAGCGAAGAGTTACCAAATAGCTGGGTAACTACAGCAGAGCTACTAAGGGAGACGGCTAGAAAGGTGCTTGGTATGACAACTGGACAGAGGAAGGACGACAAGGAGACATGGTGGTGGAATGAAGAAGTACAGGAGAGTATACAGATAAAGAGGTTGGTAAAGAAGAAGTGGGATTAACAGAGAGATGAAGAAAGTAGACAGGAGTATAAGGAGATGAGATGCATGGCAAAGAGAGAGGTGGCGAAGGCTAAGGATAAGTCATATGAAGAGTTGTATGAAAGGTTAGACACTAAGGGGGGAGAAAAGGACCTGTACCAATTGGCTAGACAGAGAGACTGAGCTAGGAAAGATGTGCAGCAGGTAAAGGTGATAAAGGATAATGAGGGAAACATGCTCACAAGTGAGGAGAGTGTGTTGAGCAGATGGAAAGAGTACTTAGAGGGGTTGATGAATGAAGAGAATGAGAGGGAGAGAAGGTTGGATGATGTGGGGATAGTGAATCATGACGTGCAATGGATTAGCAAGGAGGAAGTAAGGATAGCTATGAAGAAGATGAAGAATGGAAAGGCTGTTGGTCCAGATGACATACCTTTGGAAGCATGTTTAGGTGAAATGGCAATGGAGTTTTTAACCAGATTGTTTAATGAAATCTTGGAAAGTGAGAGGATGCCTGAGGAATGGAGAAAAAGCGTTTTTGTACCAATTTTTAAGAATAAGGGTGATGTGCAGAGCTGTTCTAACTGCAGAGGGATTAAATTGATCAGTCACAGCATGAAGTTATGGGAAAGAGTAGTGGAAGCTAGGTTAAGAAGGGATGTGATGATTAGTGATCAACAGTATGGTTTCTTGCCGGGAAAGAGCACTACAGATGTGATGTTTGCTCTGAGATTGTTGATGGAGAAGTACAGAGGAGGTCAGAAGGAGTTGCATTGTGTTTTTGTAGACTTAGAGAAAGCATATGACAGGGTGCCTAGAGAGGAGTTGTGGTATTGTATGAGGAAGTCGGGAGTGTCAGAGAAGTATGTAAGAGTGATGCAGGATATGTACGAGGGTAGTGTGACAGCGGAGAGGTCTGCGGTGGGAGTGATGGATGCGTTTAAGGTGGAGGTAGGATTTCATCAAGGATCAGCTCTGAGCCCTTTCTTATTTGCAATGGTGATGGACAGGTTGACAGACTAGATCAGACAGGAGTCCCCATGGATTATGATGTTTGCAGATGACATTGTGATCTGTAGCAAGAGTAGGGAAAAGGTGGAGGAGACCCTGGAGAGATAGAGATATGCTCTAGAGAGAAGAGGAATGAAGGTCAGCAGGACTAAGACAGAATATATGTGTGTGAATGAGAGGGAGGATAGAGGAATGGTGAGGATGCAAGGAGTAGAGGTGGCGAAGGTGGATGAGTTAAATACTTGGGATCAATAGTTCAGAGTAATGGTGAGTGTGGAAGAGAGGTAAAGAAGAGAGTACAGGCAGGATGGAGTGGGTGGAGAAGACCGTCAGGAATGATTTGTGACAGATGATTACCAGTAAGTGTGAAAGAGAAGGTCTACAAGAGGATAGTGAGACCAGCTATGTTATATGGGTTGGAGACAGTGGCATTGACAAAAAGGCAGGAGTTAGAGCTGGATGTGGCAGAGTTAAAGATGTTAAGATTTGCACTGGGTGTGACAAGGGTGGACAGGATTAGGAATAAGTATATTAGAGGGTCAGCCCAGGTTGGAAGGTTTGGAGACAAAGCCAGAGAGGTAAGATTACGTTAGTTTGGACATGTGCTGAGGAGGGATGCTGAGTATATTGGGAAAAAGATGCTAAGGATGAAGCTACCAGGTAACAGGAAAAGAGGAAGGCCTAAGATAAGGTTTATGGATGTGGTGAAAGAGGACATGCAGGTGGTTGGTGTGACAGAGCAACATGCAGAAGACAGGAAGAAATGGAAACAGATGATCCTCTGTGGCGACCCCTAACAGAACAGCCGAAAGAAGATGATGATGATACATCCCACCTGGAAATAACATTCCATCTCTAGAAGATATTCTATCTTGGGTCTCCTGTACTATAAAAATGAAACAATTATTTTGAGGACATGGATATTGATTGGTCCTCTATCTCTTCCAGTCAATCATCCAAAAGCATAAACCTATTTCACTTCACCCAACGTATCACTAGTGCTACTAGGTACAACAATAAAACCAATGAAGGATTCATCCTAGACTGGATTCTAGTCTCAGATTCTTCCAAATTCATAACTTCTGGCACTATGTCCAACTCTATTAGTGATCATCTCCCTGCCTATACAATCCGAGCATGCTCAGCCATCCCAAAAAAACATAATATTAAACTAGTCCAAAACCTTTCTAAATGTAATCCCATCACATTTAACAGCATTCTGAAAAGCATTAACTGGAGTATACTTAAAACTCTCCCATTGGATTACACTTTGCTCCACTTTAATAGCTGTTTTCAAAAATATTAGATAGCCTAGCCCCTTCAAGAACCAAAAGAACTAAAACTAGTAGTGCCCCCTGGCTAACAAAAGCTACTAAAGAAATCATGAGTAATAGGGACAAAGCATGGAAAGTTTGGCTTAAATCTAAGAATACATCTGACCTTATTCATTATAAACAGCTCCATAACTAAGCTAAGAAACTCATCTCTAAAGACAAACAGCACTACTTCTGGAACCAGCAAATTAATAGAAAAAGTAACCACAACATTTTTTGGTCTTTTGTCAACAATCTCCAGAACCCTGGCACCAAACCCAATCCCTGCCCACACCCTGACAAGCCTCCTGAACAAATTGCAAGTATCTTTAACTCTTATTTTATTGACACCATTGCCACTATTACCTCTTATTTTTCCCTTCCTCCCCCAAACAACACTTCCACATCTTCTCATTCTCATACACTACCTCAGAACTTTCCCAGCACTTCATATACTACTCACTACCCTTCTCCATCCACTGACACTCCCATGCCAAATAGCATACAACTGACTCCTCAGCCACATTTCAATCTCTCTCCTATCCCTACTTCTTATATAAAAAAAACTTCTTCTAAAATTAAAGCCCTGCTCCAACTCTGCTGACAGAATTCCTGCCAAATTTCTTAAACTTGCTGCAGACTCAGTGGGCTATCCCATTACCATTATGATAAATAGATCCATCCAAGAATTTTACCTTCTTGGCCTCTGGAAAAAAGCTATAATATTACCACTTCATAAAGGTGGCCCTTCAGCTGATATCTACAATTTCTGACCCATTGCTATACTTTCCCTTATCTCTAAAATTCTAGAAAATTGTGTTCAAAAACAACTTTTAAACTACCTTCTAAAACACAAAATTATCTCCCCTACTCAGCACAGGTTCCATCCAGGACATAGCACATCCACTGCACTAATACCATTTTTAGACATAGTTAACAAAGCCTGAGACTCAGGAAACATTGTATTGGCCCTTTTCTTGAACTTATCAAAAGTATTCAATACTATCTCTCACTCTATCCTCCTCTCCAAGCTCTCCAGTGTTGGCCTATCTCCCCAGTCACTTAACTGGTTCAAAAGCTACCTCTATAACAGAGATCATGCTGTTAAATGATAGAACTCCATTTCCCCTTACATTCAAAACCCTACAGGTGTACCACAAGGCTCACTTTTAGACCCTCTTCTGTTTAACATTTTTATTAACAATCTCCACCAAGCTATCCAGCAGGGCTCCATAGTCCAGTATGCAGATGACTCCACAATAGTCTGCTCTGCTCATAACTCAAACATACTAAAGCAAATCACCCAAGCTGCATTTTCCACCACAGAAACCTGGCTTCACAAAAATCACATTTCTCTAAATCCTAAAAAAACAAACTTATGATCTTTACTCCCAAGAGAAATTCACCCATTAATAAACCTGCCTTTGAAATATTCTCTCTCAACTCCATCAAAATTGGGTTAGTAACCCACACTAAGCTATTAGGAGTAATTATTTTTTTTAAACAGTTTTATTAATTTTTATAAAAGAGATTCATATAGTAATCACATAAATTACCATATAAGTATGAATACAGAAATTATTACATAAAAATTTCAATTGAATACATAAAAGAATTAACAAAATAAACTAAGGTATTTACAAAGACATCCATTAAACTTTGCATACATTCAAAGAGTTGAGCAATATAATTAGGTATTACATATTATTCAAGAAGATTACAATTGGTTATTGTGTTGATTCATTCTTTTCCAACACATTTTGTAAGTTTATCCACATATGATAGTTATAGGTCTTTCTGGTTGTTCTAGAGATTATGGTTCTAACTTGTAAACTACACACTTCGGTTAACATATTCTTAAACTCATTGAAAGTGGGAGAGGATTCAGATATCCATGTTTTAGTTATGCTCTTTCTGGCCACTGCTAGTATTGCCCAGAGTAAAGGATATTTTACTCTTCTAACATTGTGTGAAATGGGTGCATTGAAAAGCACTAAAGATTTGTTAAGAGTAAAATTATCCATAAATAAAGCTTGTAATAATTCATTTACATGTTTCCAAAATAATTTAATGTTTGGGCAGTCATAAAACATATGGGCCCAATCAATGTCCATATCTGACCTGCACTTATTGCAAATATTTTGCTTCTTATTAATTTTATTTATTCTTTAAGGCATATAGAAGGATCTGTGCATACATTTCCAGGAATATAGTTTCCATTTAAGGGACAAAGTTGTTCTCCCTGCTGATTCAAGTATGTTTTTTTATCTTGGTTACTGGGGTGTTCATTATTAATTGTATAAAAATAATTCCAATAACTTTCTGGAAATTCAAAAGTTTCATCTCTAACAGTCCTATATATGAAAGAAAGTTTACCACAGAAAGTTTGTTCATGTTGAAGAATTGATTGAAAATGTTCTAATAAAATACATGCATCATTTTTGACTGCTGGAGATACTACATGCAGTTTATTGTCAATGTATAGTTTAATAGTTTGTATATCTAACCATAGGGATTTATCTAGCTGAAATTCCTGTATTATTTGATCAACTGTTTTAGGTTTATTATTTGAAATCAATTGAAACCAAAACTTAAGATTGTTTTGTGTAAATGATGTAATTTTGTTTGAATATGATGTTAATAAGGATTCTTGTGTGAGTGCTATAGGAAACAAAAAGAATAACCACTCCTTGTATCTGAGTTGTTTACATGTAAAGTTTCTAAAATTTGATAAAATGTTGTAAATATAACTAGGAGAGTACTTGGGTGTTAAATGAGTAGTGAAATAATCTTTTAATATCCATACCATTGGATTATTAATTGTTTCTAACTTATAGGATTGGGGTTTTATTATTTGATTCATAGCCAAGGTTTCCCATAATAATTTCCACTTAGCTGTCTATGATGTATCTAAAAGTTGTGCTATTGTTCTAATTATAGAAGAGTTTGAATATAAAATCAGATCCGGGAATGCTACTCCACCCTTTCACCAACTATTTAAATGTTGTTTGAGAGGTATTCTTGGTTTTTTGGGGAACCATAAAAAATTTAACATCAAATAATTTAATTTATTAATTAAGATTTTATTGGGTAGTAATAAAATGGATTGAATAATGTATAAAATTTTTGGGAGGATTATCATTTTTATGATTTTTAATCTCTCTTCAGTAGTGAAAAAAATTGTATTCCATTTCAGCATTAAAGTTTGTATGTTTTCATAACATTTATTGTAATTTAATTGTATAGTTGTTCTTAAATCCTTAGCTAAAATGATTCCTAAATAAGTAATTTGATCCATATTGGATTTATTTTTTTTTTGTCATCTGTTGTATTTGTTTTTTTATTGGTGTATATTGGCAAAATTTTAGTTTTGTTATCGTTAATTAAATATCCAGACATATTTTGAAATAACTTAATGGAGTCAAATAAAGAAATAAAAGAGGTGTCATTTCCCTTAGTGGTAACTAGAACATCATCAACAAAGAGTTGGATTTTGGAGGTTGTTTTCTTATTTATCTCAAATCCTTCTATATTTTTGTTATTTATTATATTGTTAGCCCATGGCTCCATTATTAGGGTAAATAGTAAAGGAGAGAGAGAGGACAACCTTGTTTGGTTCCTTTTATGATAGGTATTTTGTTGGAAGTATATGACCCTATTTTGATGTAAGCTAAAGCTCCTTCATGTAAGTGCTTTAAAAGTTTAATAAAATTATTTGAGAAATTTAAACATTCTAGTAGCGTGAATAAATATTTCCAATCTATTGAACCAAAAGCTGAATTTATATCTAGACTAATTAAAGTTAAATTCTTCTTTTTTCTTTGAGAGTAGTCAATTAAAACCAATGTTCATTTGATATTGTCAAAAGTACTTCTGTTAGTTACAAAACCAGTATGATCATCATCTACCAAATGCGGTAAACATTTCTTTAATCTATCCAAGTTTATGTTCATGAAAATTTTGTAATCCACATTTAATAGAGAAATGGGTCTGTAAGAAGAACACAATTTAGGGTCTTTGTTAGGTTTTAGGATGGGTGAAATGAAAGTATACTTCCAGGAAGGAGGTATTATAGTGTTAGTTTGAGCCAGACTGTAAACTTTATGAAGCAGAGAGATAGCTGTTTTAGGTATGATTTTATATATTTCAGGTATAATTCCATCATTTCCGGGGCTTTTGTTTTGTTTAAGTTTATTAATTTGAGTTTGTATTTCTGCTAAAGTGATTTGTTTATGCTTTCCATTGTTGTTTATTGAGTTTATTATAAAGATTTTTATTAATAAATTATTTTATCTTATCTTTAGATTCTATATTTTGTGTGGATTGATTGATAATGTGGAAATGGTTTTTGAACTCCTCTATAATATCATGTATGTTATATGCCTCTTTTTTATGGGAATACATTTCTTTAATGTGATTATGTTTATTTAATCTTTTCGTTTTATTCTTAAGATTAGTCAAGTATTTAGAATTTAGGGAATACGCTAGGAATTTATATTTTTCTAAGGAGATCATAGTTTTATGATGTAATATGGTTCTGTATTCCTCATTTAGTTTGTCTATTTTATCTCTTATGTCTTTAGTAGTAAGTTTATCTTTATTGTTATGATATATCATGCCTAGTTTATCTTGTATTGTTTTTAGATCTTTGTCCCAGGATTGTCTTTTCCTATGATACCATTTATTTATTTGACCATATAAATAGGATTTTAGAGCATCCCATATATAGACTTCAGAAATGTCTGGAGTTGAATTAATGTTTGTGAAGTTATGCATTTCTTCTTTTAAAAAGGTTCGAAAATCTTTTAGTTGTGTGAGATAAGCTGGAATTCTCTTTATTTGTACATTATGTTTACTGTTGATATTACATTCAAATATAATAGTGTTGTGATCTGATACTGGACCAGATATGATTCTATTATTCATTAGATTGTTTATTATTTGTGTGGAAAAAAGTAATCTACCAATCCTAGAATATGTTTTATATCTGTTGGAATAAAAAGTATACTGTAATGATCTCTAATCTGAGTAGTCATGTGTATCTTTCAGTTGATATGAATCCATAAATGTTATAAGTTATTTGGCCTGTGAAGTAATCTTTCTTTTTCCTATAGTACTGGAATCTTTCTCATTTAGAATACAATTAAAATCTCCAGCCATAATAATGTGTCCTTCAGAGTGAGATATTATTTGATTTATATGTTGTTTGACTGTGTTGGTTCCAATACCAGGGATCCAATAGTTCTTTACTAGTATATATATATATTTTTGCTTATTTCCACAATAACAAGACAAAGCATCCCATTATTATCTTGAAATGATTTAATTATTCTAGGTATGGGGAGAGATTTGTTCCAAAGAATAACCACTCCTCTTTTCTTTTTTGAGTGCTCCGAGCTTATTAGAACTGTATATTTGTTTGTGTTCATATATTTAATATTATCCTTCAATAGATGAGTTTCCTGTATGAAAATCATATTTGGTTTGTATAGATCAAGATATTTATGGAGGCTACCTCTTTTAATTGGATTGTTCAAACCATTAATGTTAATGGATAAACCTTTTAGAGTGACCATGCTATGATACTCATGTGTATTAACTTATATTGTATCCCATCACTTTCATGTAAGTATATTATGTATCTCTTTTCTAAGGAAAATGTGTTTAATGTAAATACTATGACCCAGATTTTATAATGAATATCAGGAATCTTGTAATTAATATACTTTATGTTCTTATGTGGATGTACTGAAATGGATGTCAAATGAAACATGTTGCAAGACAAAATATTTACAGTGACTTATCAAAAAACACACTAGCTCCCCGCCTGGAGTCCTAAACTCCTTGTCCAAGTAACAATAGTCACTCAGATAAAACCAACAAGCTAGAGCAGCAAAGCACAGCGACCACTTATTACTTATGTAATGCAATTAATATGAATAATACCATAAACAATTTTCTTCTTGTATTAAAGCATATAAACAATATTATAACTCATCAGTCATATCTGCCCAATTTTAAGGAATAAGTAGATTATGTGTCAGAAACATAACTTAGAGAGAAGTAAGCCTAGAGAGGAAAATCCAAAACATTCTTGTCTTGTCTTAGAAATACTGGGAAACAGAATTATTAAACACTAGATTATGAACATAAAACATAGTGATATCTGCAAAATCAAAACATTGTGTAAATCATTGCAATCCATTTTGTATACTGTGTCAGACCCACTCATTATAATCTATGTTAAATAACTTCTTTGTATACAAAGTCTTAAAACATTGCCTGTAGCTGAACAGTTCACCCGAAAATATAGTCATTATTAATGGGGAAAATAAAAAAAAAAAAAAAAAAAAAAAAAATGTATGTATATATATATATATATATATATATATATATATATATATATATATATATATATATATACACACACACACACACACACACACACACACACACACACACACACACACACACACACATTTAACATCTACAAGTGGTAATAATTAAGCTTAATATGTTATTATAACAAAATTTTACAAAAGTTACCGTTCATTTGTATGTAGTATGTAAGAAGGTGGGCAAACAATTTACATCTCTGCAATATTTTTCTTTTATAGCTCATAATTGTAACTGTCTGATGTGTCCTTGAAGTGCAACACACATTAATATACATTTGTAAATTACTGCAACTCTAAATATATAGAGGACTGTAATCTTACCTAACTTTAACTTTTGGACTGTGGACATGAAACTTGTAAATCTGGATTGGCTAATCATACTAAATATACTATCTGGTTCAAATGCAACATAGAAATATAATCACATTTCTGTTAATAAGCTTTAACAACGCATGGCAGCTTATCTTGTAAACAATAAGGTAGGCTGTTTAAATATCTGTCTAGCAAAGAAGGATTTTGTCATACAATTCTATCTGTGAATAAGTCATTAGTAAAATACCTGAGTTTGCAGAATGTATTATGTCCATGCATGACTAGTAACTCCACTGGAAAGGTAATGCAATTGTGTTCTCTTTTTTCCTCTTCTTTCCCCTGTCAATATTACTGTTGTCAAAAGCATAATTTTTATTCTTTCTGTTTGTAACAGGCTTTTTCAGTCACCCAACTCTCCCATTAAAGTTAACTGAGTAGGGATTTTGTTACAATGTGAATTCAAATCAGAATTACACTTCCCATTGTTTTCCGAGTGAAAGTCTTCCTGGTGGAGTTGTTTTTCATTGTGCTGATGTCATTAGTGCGCGCCACAATGTTTTAAATAATTTTGAAGCTTGTAAATATAATTCACAGCTGTTCCTGAGGTTTTAAAAGCTCGCAGATCATCAGTGAGAGCTAACCATATCTTGAAAACTGTCTCTAAAGCTTGTCAGCATGAAAAACAGCAGAGAAAAGGTTTTAACTGATTTTTTTGATTTGTTAAGCTGCCAGCTCGTGGATGAAGGGTTTTCAAAGACATTACCAGATAGTATGAATGTGTGGCTAACAATAAACAATACCAATGCTTCTATAATGTCTATTGCAACTAAATAAAGCATTTAGATCCTCAAAATTGTACATATAATCATTGAAACCTAATTTTATCAAGAACCAAAGAGAGAAAAAAAAAAAAGTAAATAAATAAATAAAATAAATAAACCAGTGACAATGACTCTGCATTCCCCGCCTTCTTTTTAAAATGCAAACATTATAAAAAACAATGACAGTATTCCTGCCTTCTTTTTGAATGGAAGCTTCACTAAAACTAGTGACAGTGTCACTGTTTTCCCTGTGTACCATTTAATTGCAAGGATTTTACATCATGTCATATCAATTAATAGATTTTATGCAACTTCATGGAGAAATTTAAAAACATTTAATGTTTACAAACTAACTATATATATAAAGTAATGGATCTGGGAGGTATCTTAGAATGCTTTAATTGTTATTGAAAGAAGAAATGGTATGTTTAAACAGAAGTCAAGTTGAAGCTATAGAAAAATTATTTGGAGTTTATGTTTAAAAGCAAAGTCATTGCCCGTTTTTCCATGTATCTCACCCTTCTTTCCTTTTTCAATATTATTAACATAAATTATGTATATATGTAGTTAACTAAAGAATCAAGTTCTATATTCTTTGCTTTTTTCTTTCTATCCCTCTCCCCTCCCCTTTTTTATTTATATATAGTTACTGTGTATTTATATTCAGTGATGAGTTGTTGCCACTAATCTTGCTTGTTTAAGATACTTATATTCTTACATGACAACTATGTGTTAGCACTACGTATTATTAAGATTGATTAAACTAGAGGGATATATGTGACTAGAAAATATTTCATTCCTATGAATTAAAATGAGCTTACCTTATAAGAAAACCAAATAGTGAAAAACGTATTTAACATGTTAGCGTCCATATGTATAACAGGATAAGGAAATGAAATATAACTTAGTTCATTTGTTTTTTAGTTTTTTAAGTTTCTCTGTAGTTTTCCAAGCTGATGTTGAGGCCAATCTTTTGAGAGAAGGGCTAGTCCAATCCATATCCTCTATCCTTTCCAGAATCTTGTGATTTTTTAATAAAAGTGAGAGCTGTGTCCAGGTCTTCAAATACTTTGGGTCCCTCCGAGGTGAAAATCTTCAGTTTAGCAGGAAACATTAGATGGGTCTTCACTTGCACCTTCTTCAATACTTTTATTAGAGGTAAGAACAGTTTTATTTTTGCTATTACCAGAGAAGAATAATCATTGTCAAAACAAATTATTTTGTCATTAATGTTTATGGGAGATTTAGACCAGGCTGTCTTTAACATTAATTCTTTGTTAGATGAAGAAATGAATTTAACAATGACAGATCTAGATTGTTTTTTGCTAATATTATTAATACCATTCAGGGACCGATGAGCTCTTTCAATCCCAAATGACATAGCTTCAGGAAGGTCTAGTGTTTTTAGTAACCATGTAGTGAGAAATCCAGTCATGTTGTTTTCTTCTATATTTTCAGGTAGTCCAAAGATTCTTTGATTATTCCTGCGAGATCTATTCTCCAGGTCATCAAGCTTATTTTGCAGCAAAGTATTTTGTTTTAATAGGAACTCTATATTGTTTTTGTTTTCTTTTATTCTATCATCCTTGTCATTCAACGCATCTTCTATACCAGATATTTGAATTTTTTGTTGCTGTAGGTCTTCATGGAGAAGATCCATTTGTTTAGTGGATTCTTCTTTAGAATTGTCTATCTTGATATCAATCTTGTCAATTTTTGTAGTTAGTAGCTGAATATTTGATAACAGTGTTTGAAGTTCTTTTTTGAAGCTAGATTCCTGACTTCCAGTTTTTGTGGAACTCATGATGATGTATTTCAGTTGATGAGTTGAAATTTTCCAGATGTAATTTTGACTGGAAAAGTTGTCATCTTCCTTTTTTTTCAGATATTCTTGTAGAAATAGTTATAAAGTATAGTTCTGTTGAAAAACAAAATCCAATTTTTTGATTAGAAGACAAAAATCCAGTGAAGATATAATTCTCTTAGTGGAGTTGCTGTATCCTGCTGCTACACAGTGCCCATGCTAGCCACCCCCCCACAGGAGTAATTATTGATGAAATCCTCAAATTTGATTTTTATATTCAAAATAATGTAAGCAAGATGCACAAAAAAACTGGGGCTACTCTACAGACATAACAAGTTTCTTTCCATCCCTTCTAAACAAGCATTAGCACAATCTTACCTTCTGCCTTCGCTAACATCCGGTGCTCCTTTACTAATTAACCTGCAGTCTTCCCTGGAGGCTAAATTAGAAATATGCTATAATAAGATTGCTAAATTTGCCACAGTCACCATTCTACTCATCACTGTATTGCCCTAAAACAATTACAATGGCTTGAACTCCCCCACTACCTACTCCTTCTCCAGCTCACAACAGCTCAAAAACTGATATATAAGCCTCATAACTGTCCTGCACTGAGCTCCCTACTCACCTTTTACAATCCAGCTTGACATATATGGTCTAAACACCAATATCTTCTCCAAATACACAAACCCAAACTACCTTCAGGTCAATTATTATAGTCCTGGACAATTTCCAAAATATGCAATAACCTTCCAGCATCTATCTGCTTACAACCAAGACCTTCTAACTTCAAAAGTGCACTGCACAATCACTTCTTCTCCATGTGGATATGTAGCTGTTCATTTACTTCCTCAGCCATTATAGGTTCATAGATTCATAGGTTCATACTAGGCTATCTGCCCTAGGGCATTTATAAGCCTAGCCAGAGTGTGTTTGGCTTTCACCACCCATTTTAAATGAATTTTGCTATGCCCTTTTTCGAGGTTAGTATACTGTGCCTCTGTCTAAGAGTGACGCAGAAGTGATACCTGGGGTGAACCTATGATCTTCCATCCACTCATCAAGATTTCTCTTGAAGAAAGTCAATGAGGGACTCTGCCTAACCTGGACTGGGATTTTATTCCAGAGTGAAGGGAGCCTCTGGGTTATGAATCTGTCCCTCCATCATGTCCTATTTATTTCAGTGCTGAGGTTCAAGTCTCTCGAGCGTGTAGCTCGATGGGATTTGGATTTTCTGAGGTGCAGCATGTCCATTAATTCCGGGTTAAACATGGCTTTATACGTCAGGCACAGATCGACTCTGAGCAGGCGGTATGCCACTGAGCAGAGCTGGAGTTTCTTTAACCGGGCAGCATATGGCATCTGTTTGAGCCCTTTGATCCTCTTGGTGAGGTACTTTTGGGGTCTTTCCAGTTGCTGCAGGTGTATGGTAAGGTACATCCCAAAAGGGGCATTGTACTCAATTATGGGCCTGATGAGGGATGAGTAAAGAGGCACGCTGACCTCCCCTGATCTAGATGTGAATCCCTTCATGATTAGGTGGGCTATATAAAATGTTTTTCTAACCATTTTGGCCACGTGGTTTTCAAATGAGAGATTGCTATCAACTTGGGTCCCCAGGTCCCTAATTACTTCTTCCGTACTTAATGAATTACCACCTATGTGGTAATTTGTGGACACTTTGTTTTTGCCAAAGGGGATGACTATACACTTTTTGGCGTTTAGCTTGAGGCCATGGCTCTGGCACCATTTGTCTGTTTCCATGAGGCTGTTTTGTAGGATGCTTGTGTCAGCTGGAGAGTCGATTATGGTGCCTAGTTTGCAGTCATCTGCGAACTTGGTCAGCCACAGTCCTTCCGTGTTGGCCTGTACCTCCGAGAAATATATACCGAACAAGAGAGGTCCCAGGACTGAGCCTTGTGGGACGCCACTTGTAACTGGTTTGGAGTCTGACATGGCTCCAGCAATTCTAACCATGTGGGTTCTGTCCTTGAGCCAGTTTGCAACCCATCTAGTGACATAGGGGTTTATATTTAAGCTGGTGAGCTTATCTATAATGCCCAAGTGGGGTATTGTATCGAAGGCTTTTGCGAGGTCCAGGTAGGCTGAGTGGACCACCTTCCCCTCGTCAATAGCCTTGGTGACTGTTTCAAAGAAATCAACCAGGTTTAAGAAGCAGGATCTGCCCTTAACAAAGCCAAACTGGGTAGGATCCAGTGTCTGTAGGTCCCCAATATCTTTATTTATGAGGTCCATGATGATCCTTTCCATAGCTTTGCAGACCAAGCTAGTCAGGCTTATGGGGTGATAATTTCCAGGATTCGTTGAGGCACCACCTTTGTGAAGAGGGACCACTGTTGCTGTACGCCACTCTTTGGGTACATATCCTGTAGTAAGGCTGAGATTGAACAGTAGTTTTATGTTTGGGTTTAGCTCTTCTTGGAGTTCATGTAGGACGCAGCCCGGGACACCGTCTGGTCCCATTGATGCTGTGTTTTTTGCTTTGGAGAGGGCGTCTCTTACCTGAGCATCTGAGATGTCAGTGAGGCAGCACTCTGCTGGGATAGATATTTGCCCTTTTGGTGGGGAGGGGGGGAGTTTGCGCTGAACCTGTCAGCTAGGATGTTGGCAATGTCTGTGAGTTCGGTGTATTTTTTGTCATTTTGGACTAATTCTGAGCATATCTGGGAATTCCCACCCAGGTTCCTAACATAACTAAAGAAAGCCTTGTGATTATCCTTAGTGTCCTGTGCAATTTTTCTCTCGAAGCTGGCCTTAGACGATTTTATGAGTGCCCGTAGTTTTTTGCTAATACTGATCAGAGATGCCTTCCCTTTTTGGGATTTTGCTCTATCATGTAGTAGCTTCCTCCTTCTATTGTATAGTTTGTTTATGGCTGGGGTCCACCAGACAGGATGCCTGCCTTTGGAGGATTGGGTCTTGGTTTTATTTGGGATGGCATGATCCATGCATTCCTGAAGGTGTTCATAGAATGCGTTTATAAAGGATTCTGCGGTCTGGGCCGTATTTTCCACACGCCCGGGGGCTTTGAAGGATTCCACCTCAGTTTTGAGGAGTGTGAAATTTGCTTTAGAGAAGTTTTTCACTGTGGTTTTCTGGGCAGGGGGTGGGGTCGGGATGTGAATATCCAGTGAGATTAGTTTATGGTCTGATCATACCAGTGAGGGATACACTTCTGGTATGGAGCACAGAGCCCCCATGTTGGTGATGATCAGGACCAGTATGTTTTACCCTCTTGTGGGAGTGGTAACAAGTTGTTCCATAGCATTTGAGTTTATAAATTCTAGGAACCTTTGGGCTAGGGTGTTGGAGCTAGAGTAATGCTCCCAGTCTATGTTTGGGTAGTTGAAGTCGCCCAATATAATAGTGTTTGGAGAGACCTTCATATTTTCCAGTGTTCTCAGGAAGGCCGAGTGGGGTTCCTGGGTTTGGGAGGGTGGTCTGTAGCAGGCTATAAACTGGAAGGCAGTTTTACCCACTGTTAGTTGCACATGGATAGTCTCTGATGCTTTGTTCTGTGCCACCAACCTGGAGGTGTGGGTATCTTTGACGAATATTGATACTCCCCCTCCTTTTGTGGTTCGGTCCAAGTTTTGGGGCCGGAAAGCATGGTATGAGGTATAACCTGGTAGTGCTGGTGTGCTCTCGGGAACCTTGAACCAGGTTTCTGTTACTGCACAGATATCGATGTTCTCCATGCTAAGGAGAGTTTCGAGTGCATGCATCATGAGGTTTAGACTTCTGACGTTGAGTAGCATTACTCTTAGTTTATTATCCCTTGTGATACCTGTGGAGGTGGGTTTGTCTTTTGAGCCTTGCCTAAAAAAGGCACTATGGGGTTGGCAAGAGCCTTTGCCAATATCCAAAAGCCCAGGGGTGACAGGTGCAAGCCATCCCTAGCGAAGCATCGTGGCTTGTCGAGCATGTCATCCCAGGCTGACAGGCGTTGGATCCCCTTTGAATGACACCAATACTTAAACCAGTTGTTGAAATTGATCATCTTATCTTCATATTGTGGCATCATTCTTGGTAAGGGTAAGATGCTACTCAAGGTCAGGGTCATACCGGCCTGGGCTACATGGTCAGAGAGCTCCTCTGTGTCTATTTTCATGTAGTCCAGGGAGGTACATCTCAGGTCATTCACACCAGCATGGACAATGACTGAGTCATATTTGTACTTGCCTTGGAGTGACCTGAGTGCTTGTGTTATGTGGTGGATCCTAGTGCCTGACAGGCAGCTCACCATGACCTTCTCCTTGTTCAGCCTTGTGAGCGGGACATCAGTGTGCCTGACGATAGTCACCTATTACTTAAACTTTATCTACTAATTAAACCCTGAATCTGTTCATATCCAGCTTTTCCTCTTAATTTTTTTATTTTAAATTCCTAACAAACTTTTACCTAACTCCCCTCTTGATATCACTTACCGCCTTGCTTCTTTTCCCACCTTTCTCTCCCCATTTCCACTTTCCTTCTACTAATCTTCCTTCTCTTTTATCTTTTTATTGTCCTTTAACTTTTACTCTTCCCCCATACCCCCTATTTTGTTTCTCCTTTACTTATTTCCTTAGCCCATGCCATTATAAACTCATACCTATATGCCTTTCTCACTAACTTACGTTCTTATTTTTCTATTGCTTCATTGAAATAATGCTTCAAACTATGTATTTTTTTCTACTGCATATAACTGCTTAATTCAGAAATCACTGTATTATGCTCTGTACTATTTTCAAGTTGTTATTGTGCTCTGTACTATTACTACATTTAACATTTCTGTTTATACATTGTTTTATTCAGTCATATTTCATTCTGTGTAGTTTTATAATTTTTTTTGTAATTTTATGTATTATTTTTTTTGTAAGTTTATGCATTATTTTTTTGACATTGGAGCTTTTCTCCCTGGGCCTCTACTGAAAATGGGCTAGCATGGCCCAGTGGACTTTCCTGGTAAACAAATGTCAAGAAATATTAAAATAAATACATTTCTCCACTTTCAAGTATCCAGGACACTGACTTGATAAGAACTTTTTTATATATATCACATAGAATGGATGGCTACCAATGCAAAGAGAAAATTTAGTGCTAGTTACAAACTTGCTAGAATTCTTACTCCTGAAGCTAAGTACATTGCCAGAGTCAGTATCTTCATTCTTATAACTGAATATTCACTAACAGTGGAAGTTCTGAATGCCTAACACAACACTCAGCTGCTGCAAATGACTCTCAATAAAATATATCACTTTATTCCTTTTGTTGGTAACTGGGAAATCCATTATCTTTCTTGGAAGAAGGAAGGGATGGGGGTTCCATTAATGGCAAAGACCAGACTCCTAGGTATTACTGTATTTAAACGTCTACACTAAGAACAATATCCACTACTTGCTAATAAGCTGGTTATACCATACAACTTGTACCCCTTAAGGTCAACTGATAAGGGGCCCTGTCTCTCAAAAGATGTCTTGTTAGTAGAGTGAGAATCTTTAGCAAAATTTCTTGCCAGTTGAAATACCTTCCTGTCTACATTTAAAATGAACTTGTCCAGATTTAAGGAAAAACAGAAGAATCACTTATCAGGACTGTATAAATGCAGTTGTTTTAAAGACAATGGGTGATGTATACATTCACTCAGCTTTTTCTGTGTTACCGGGTTGGGTCCATAGCTATAACAAGACAGATAACTCCCAGGAATGCCTGTTCTTAGCTCTGGTACAGATTCTCTTTTATTTTAGTGTTAGAGGTTTGTAATGCTCCAGGCTTCTATTTGTACAAAAGGTGAATCTATTGTATGATCATTGTTACAAAGACTCTTGTATATCTTAACCTTCCTTGTTTTTTATTAACCGTTTACAGATTTTATTGTAGCCATGTTCATCATTTGGTGTTGTACTTGCCTATGATTGTACATTGGTATACTTATTTCCTACTTTCAGCACTAATTCTGGATTATTTAATTGCATTGTGCTGTCTATTAGCCTATGTCTCTATTTATGAGCTCTGCCAACATTACTTATTTAGGATTGCTTTACTGTATTGCTTTGCTTATGGCCTGCTTTGTGGCTTAAATGTGGAAAAAATGAAACATAAAATAATATAGTATCATATAATATAATATAATATAATATAATATAATTTAATTTAATTAATTTAACTGGTTACGTGAAGTGGTCCTACTCAGAACCTTTTCTGTCTTTATCTAAGCTATAAGCACATGTGCCAATGCAGCATATACATGAACAGTTTAGTTTAGTCAATCAACCAGTATGCTTTGGTGATGTGAAAGGAAACTAGCGCATTAGAAAACATCTGAGTAAATGTAGGAAGACCCTATAAAACTCAACACATGTATAATGACTGGAGGTCAGAACTGAACTCAAGACAGAATAGATGTGAGGCAGACAAGTTGCCACTAAGTCAAGATACTGCCAGTAACTTAAAATAACATAAGAACGCTGGCTAAAGGATTTTCTGACTCTTTCTCTCTCTCTTTCTTTCCTTTATAAGTGCTGTAGTTAGCCTATGGGGGCTACTGCTTCCCTTTCCCCGTCTCTAGCAAGAATATCCCAGCTGTTTTAGCTTTTAAAACTCATTTATGTAGTCCACCTCCATCTCAAGAGAAATATTTCCTAATGTCTAGACTGAAAGGGGTTTGTTTTATTTGATAAGCATGCTCCTTTTGATATCTGTCCTGTCATTCTAATCCATCAGAATCCTGTCGCACAACCCATTCAATACTTTATACACTTGTCTCTCTTCACCTATCCCTGCAGGATACTCTTTTGTATGTATATGAAACCTCCATCTTCATCATCTATCTCTGGATGCTAGTCCCAAATACATATGTCTGGCGACCTTCATCCTCACCTATCCCTGTATGCTACTTCCCTGTATATAACCCTAAGACTTCATCACCCCCTTGCATTTCTGTTATGTGACCTTCAGTAAGGCACTTAATGCCGTTGTGCTTCTGAGCTAGTCCTGAAAGTGGAGTATGTGCCTTAGCAGGTATTCATTACAAGCAAAAATCCAGTAAATATGAAAAAATAGACAGACAGTGGCATCTAGTAAAGGAAAATTTTGCAAAACAGATGAGCAGGGAAATACCAATTTAATGCGTCAACTTCTCCATCGGGGATAATCCTTGTGGCATTATGAACAAAATGCAGAAGAAAAACATGATATAATCTATAACATTGCATGTTTGGGCCAGTCATTTAGGACATACAAGCCTTTAGTGACTAGGGAAACAAGTGAATTTTAATCTTTACAACTTTTTCATAATTCATCACAGGCTTTGATGGAACTCTGCAATACAAATGCATGAACGTGCTTTGTTTTTGGACTACAGCCAGCTCAGCATAGATTGCCAGTAGAGATCAATGCAGAAAGTCTGCTTATGAAACTGAGTCACATAGCATAATATATTAAGGTGAAGTTTTTGACTGAAGCAGAGTTGCGTGTTTTCAAACTCCGTCCAGCAGGAGAGGTTGTAACCGATCTAACAGTGGAGATGCTCAGCATGGTATATCACTTTCATTGTTAAGCACAACTGATTTGTGTTTAAGCTTAGAGTTTGCTTACAGATTCACGGAATTCTTCCAGAAAAACAGAGCAAAGCTAAAACGTACGCCAATAGATAGGAAGATTTAGTGCTGCTTCATGATAAAAATGTGAGGGACTGAAGTACATCTGGAGGTCAGAGTATATTGTTTAAGGTCAAATGAAGGCTAATCTGTAACTTTGCTAAGACTTTCAAACATATTTCTAATGGAAATTTTGAAGGTATTTGTAGCATCTCAGACAGTAAAGATACACATTAATTAAATTATGAAATATATAAATAATGAAGGGGAAAATAAAGAATTCCTATAATAATCCCAATGCATCTTTTACAACTATCTCAAGTCCTAACACTCAGCTGTACATCTTTGGCAATTGATGACATTCTGCTTTTCTGAGGTATAGACGATAGACCACTTACCTACAGGGCAAAATCCTAGTCAGTAGCACCTATGTATGTATGTATGTATGTATGTATATATGTTTGTTCTTACTATTTTTATAGAAGTCAGGACACAATTAGGACTGAAGAGGGTGTCTCAAAGATGAATCAAGTTACTGAGAAGAAGGACTTTTGTTGCAAACAAGGCAGAACAAACATAAAACAATAAAGGGACTTTTTGAAATAAATCCTAGGACAATGGCAGGTATTCCAAAACAGAAAACACACTGCATTGAGTGAAATAATTTGGTGAACGGTGACATGCAGTTGGGGAGATTCAGGGATACTCACTAAAGCAGGTCCTAACATTTCAAACTATTACCAGACTCGTGTGTAAGTAGAGAGATAAAATAGCTCATTGTTTTCTATTAAAGAGTATTTACTTTTCCTTCCAGCTGGATTTTTTTAATATAGTTTAGTTGAGTTTTTGTTTAGTCTTGGTCAGTACTGTCACATTTTCTTTTTTTCATTTTTTGACATAGAACACAGAACATCGTTGAATGTGTGTTTGGGATGCTGAAGGCCTGTTCTGTTGCCTGGAGACATCTGGTGGTATGCTGTAGTATATTCTGGAAACCTGCAGTAAGGTACTGTACTTGCAGTCTGTGCCATGCTGTATAGCACAGTGCTAAGGAAACAGCAGGCACAAAGAGAGCACCTAGCGCTGGCAGACATAAATGTGACAGCAGTGATGGAGCTGCCCAATGAACAGTCACCCGAAAAATTGGCTGCAGCAGGTCCTTATGTGCAACAGAGATGGATGCAATATATCATGGCACTGGCAAATAGGTGGTGTTGGTTCACATCTGTGGACCATGACAAGAGAAACACAGAACAAAACAGGTGCATGGATAACACAACCAGTATATGCAGTACAGTGCATTGACTGGTCATGCTATACTTCAGAGATTACCATACCCACACAGACCAGTGAGGTGGGCAGGGCTCAGTCATCATCATCTGCACAGGTTGAGGCATACAGCAATACTAGCAAAGCTGGAAGGGCCAGAGTGGTGACTGTGGTAAGCAGGCACATGGCTAGAGGCTTGCAGGGTGGCAGGGATCATGTTATTTATTGATGAGCTGGGGCTTCTAGTGTCTGGTTGTACCATATGGATGTACAGTATGAAGTCCTGAGGCTGATGGCCCCAGAGATAGTGGTGTATATCTGGTGCACATGCAGGAATGTTGCCATTGCCATCAGTGAGGTGTTCCTGTACACTGATAGTATCCACTGAACTATGTCTGGACATGGGTAGGTGCTACTCATGGTAAAGTTACAGGGAGTGGGCTGTGTAGAACTGCAGGACCAAAATGGGTTGCCTAGTGGAATGTCCTGACAGTGGATCCAGATGAGCATTGCCCATATCAATGTGAGCATTTATGGCCAGAGGTTGAGGCCACACTGGAGCTAGATGAACATTGGTCACATCTAGGTGAACATCTACAGCTAAGGGTGAATACCATAGTGAAACAAGATGAGCATTGGCCATGGTCATGTGAGCATCCATGGCCAGTCGTAGAAGCAGCTATAAGCAATATAAATATAATTATTTATTTATTTGTTTTTGTTGACCGGGAAAAGATCAGCAGGGTAAAACCCATTTTCAGCAGAGGCCCGGGGAAAAAAGCTCCATATTTAAGTTACACATAATGTACATTTATAATTGCATGGAGGGTAGAAACATCTATACATGAGCTTATTTGCATGATTTTTAAATATTTTAACTCCTTCTTACATGCACATAGCATTTTAGCACAAAAACAAGAGATAAATTAGCATAAATTGACTAATTATTGAATAGAGAAATAACATACAATAAGAGTTAATATATTTATAGCATGATGACTACAGGGAAAATATCAGACTGGGGTGTGTTTGAGTTTAGTAATAATTTACAGACAGACAAGTAGAATGTAGTTTATAATATAATTTTGAATATAATATATAATATAATTATGTATAATTTTATGAAAACATTTGCAGCAAGGCATACACATTCAGGAGGAAAAAGTTCTCAGCAGTGGAGCAGGATGCTGTGGAAGAGTCACCTATAGAGGAAGACTATGTTAGATGAAGATGGATGCAGTATGCCATGGCATTGGCTAAGAAACAGCTGCTGGTTCATAATTATGAGTTAGAATAAAACAGATAAAGCAGTACAGAGTAAATTAAAAGTGCTATATGCAAACGATCATCAAGACTGCGGTCGTCCATGCACAAACTGGCTACTCTGTGCATCAGACATAAGTAGCAGAGCACAGATGGCAGGGCACAGCTATCATTATTTGGATAGCTGGGGAGATACAGGCAACTATGTGTATGTATGTGTGTGTGTGTGTGTGTGTGTGTGTGTGTGTGTGTGTGTGTGTGTGTGTGTGTGTGTGTGTGTGCTGAAAACCAGCCTCAGCAGATGTTGCAGCACCGTGGTGAGCTCTTACAGACAGGTCCATAGCACCCATAGGAGATGTGTTTTTGTAGACTGTTGTACCCTCCCCCATCCACAGGGACATCTTGTCCTGTGAGAGCTGCAGGCACTATCCAGACATTGCCAAGAGGAAGGAGTGTTGCTTGAGCATTCTTGATGGTCCACATAGTGCATCACTGCATCATGAGCTCCATGGTGTCATGGACGTCCATGTCTTACACTACTCACTTCCACATGGGATAGTTTAGTAAAGGTGATGGTAATACATGTGCCCGATGATGGTTTCTTCTTTCAAGATGGCTCTCACCACTGGGGGCAGAAGTGGAGTAGCACCATGAAGTGTGTTTGGTCCTCTGCTTGTGTTCACTGGAACATCTGGGTTGTGCAAGCTATGGAACATGTCCAAGATGCCCCACATACGGGACATGCACTCCAAAAGGTCATCACACATGCACTGTCTGTAAAATATCTACCATCTCAGCAAGGACTGAGGCATTGTTAACCTTTACCTGTATGATGCCCCACACATTCTTTGAGTCATGGACATCAAAACAGCTAGATCAAGCAGAAGGCAGTACAGCTACTGGCACAATGTCCACCCATATATTCTCTGTACTCGCTGGAGCTTGTGGTACTCAGTGGTGACTGCACTACACTGCACTACTGGGAGAGATGCCTCTTCCTGGGTAGACCTGTTTGTGACTTCCTGTCCTTCTTTGGCTTCCTTTGTGTCTGGGGTGGGTTCCACCGGCACAGAGGCCATGTCCACTGACTGAGGTGAAGAGCTGGACTCCACATTACCTTTATGCAATACTGATTGATGACACCTGGCCATGCCATTATTCAGCTGCCATTATCGTCAGAGTCTGAGACAATGGCAACAGTATAGCCAGGGTGGAGGAGCCTTATAAAACATCAACTGTGAAGACACAGATGGAAAATGCTTAGAATTAATAAGACCTATCTCCATTATTTGAATGTCAGTGAGTAAATGAATGAATGGATGAATACTGATAACTGTGGTGGTGGGACTTAATAATATCTACCTTACCTTGTACTGGTGGTCTTCAACTCTGAATCCTTGTTGCTCATATGAAGAAAAGTAATATTGCATTTAATCTGCATTACACAGCAGATTTAAACAGTATGCAGATACCGGTTCATGGAAAGCATACACAGGTGAGGCATCTCCAACAAAGATTCCTGGAAACTGGTCAGACTATGATCCAATGTCTGGGACTCCACAATGGCCTCCTGATTACTCAGAAGCCCCTGCAGGAAGGCAAAGAACTCCTTCTCTGCTGTTAAATGTGTTTTTTTGTTGATGGGCTACCTTCTGTTGCCCTGAGCTCCTCTGCAAAACAAGCAGTATGAGCCTTCATAGTGCTATCATGTTGGTGGCCTAGTGGCTGACTTTCTCAGAATTTCTGCATTGGCTATTGACAGCATTGATGTCATTTACCGCATCCCCACCAGGCGCAGTCACAAAAGGAATGGTTAGACTTCTCATGTTCAGTCACCTGCTGACCATGGAGCAGTAGGGCCTGCAGCAAGATTTAATTCTCTGCACATAAATAAGTAGCCTTCAATAAAGTAATGTTCTTCTTGATTTCCACTAGTCTCGAAGATTGTCTGCTTCACTACAGCAGATTACAAGACATTTTCTTACCTGTGGTCTTGCTCCTGTCTTAGCTAGGTATCTTCTCAGAGTAGCACACTAAATTTCCTGTCATTCATTGCATTAGTGGCTAGTTTAGTGTTATTAATGCTGCAGTTTTCTGATACTTATGACTCCTTCTCCCCAAATAGTTAGTTGCCAAGAATTCCACAGCCCAAAACTGAGGTCAGACTAACCTTCTGATTTTGTGTATCACTCCAGTTATGGTTGCAGAAGATAATAAGACCGTGTGTAATATGAAGACTGAGAGCAGGACTGCTTCTCGTTTGCTTCTCTAGCTGATGTGTGGTATACGACAGGCTCTTAATTAATATAATTATAAAAAGAATTGAGTAGTCAACCTCCAGTAGTATGGCACAAACAGAAAAAATGAACAGATGTGATGTCAGGTGACTCGTAATCACCAAGACTTGTGACACAATGTTACCAGTTCACCAGTATGACACAGAAACATTTGCTAAAGGTAGCAGAAAAATAAACCAAGAGAAGTGATAACACAAGGAGTGTAGGTTGAGTGGAGGGAGGCAGAGGTGGATAGCAAAATGACTGAACTTTGCTAAAACAGAAAGTAACAAAAACAGTTTAACTCAAAGGTACTCTAAGGATAAGGCTTTAGAGCTGCATGAATTTTTTTTTGGTAGGTGTAGACAAATAGAAACTTAAAGGCAGAAAATGGTTGGGATGGACTGGGGAGGAGGTTTGTGGGTGGGGTTATTGCAGAAAGCTTAACAAACTGAGTTTTACATGTTTCCCCATATCCATATGGGTTTTCTTAAAGCATCATGATTTCCTCCCACCTGCAAATCATGCTGCTTAGTGGCTTTCATAATGTCTCTCTGCATTATGCTAGTTGAAACATGGGGTCAGTGCTGTGAGTTGTAGTTCCTGTGGTACAGCGTTTGATTCTCTCAGCTCTCATTTGCCTACAGTGTGACCTTGAGCAAGTCACTTCATAGGTTCATAGGTGTTTACTAGACTAACAACCACAAGGGACTGTTTAAGCCTAGCCATGCATCCCAATCTCTGACAAGTTCTGATACCCTTGATAAGTGTAAGCATGGGCCTGGGAGATGAACCATTTACAGGTTACCTGTGTCCATTAGAGACATAGGTACCATACCAGGGATGAATTTCTGGATTCCCATCCAATTGTCCAAGTTGCACTTGAATTGGGTTAGGGAGGAACTCTGCTTCACATGGATGGGGAGCCTGTTCCATAGACGGGGTAGTCTCTGGGATACATACCTATCTCTCCAGCAGGTACTATTTATATCATAGGCAAGGTTTAAGTCTTTTGAATGGATAATTCTGGTGCTGTTTGTTTTGTGGATATGCAGGAGGTCCATCAGAGTGGGGTATGGATAATGCCCGGTATGCCAAGCATAGATCGCCCCTCAAAAGCCTGTAGGAGACAGAATACGGGGATAAGACCTTGAGGTGGTCTGCATCAGACAATTTACTTATGTCCTGTATTCATTTAGTGAGTAACCCTTGTGGACATTCCAATTGTTGGATATGCCTGGTTAGGTACATACCAAAGGGAACATTGTACTCAGTGATAGGTCTGATAGGTATGATAAATGCTGAATACAGTGGAAAAATAACTTCCTTGGACTTAGATGCCAAACCTTTGTTTATAAGTTGCGCAACATAAAATGATTTCCTCACCACTGTAGACATGTGATGGTCAAACGCTAGATTACTATCTATGTGTGTCCCTAAGTCCCTGACTACTGGGTCAGTTTTAAGGGGTGTGTTGTCAATATGATAGTTACCAGGGATGGGTGACTTCCCAAAGGATACTATTATGCATTTCTTGGCATTTAGTTTTAGTCCATGTCTCTGACACCAGTTGTTTGTCTGTGTCAGCTCCTCCTGGAGAACATTTGTGTCAGTGTGAGATTCAATGACAGCTCCTAATTTGCAAACATCTGCAGATTTAGTCAGACAGAGACCACTAACATTGACCTTGACTTCTGAGAAGTAAATGCCAAAAAGGAGCGGTCCAAGGACTGATTCTTGAGAGATTCCACTTGTGACTGGCCTCTTTGTAGAGGTGGACTCCACAATTCTAACTTCCTGGGTCCTATCTGTGAGCCAGTTGGCTATTCACCGGATGACATATGGGTTTGTACCTAACCTCTTGAGTTTGTCAGCAATGCCTGAGTGTGGTATTGTTGCATTGGCCAGGTCAAGATAAGCAGTGTGAACGATTTTGCCCTCATCCATTGCTTTGGTGACCTTCTCAAAGAAGTCCACCAGGTTGAGTAGGCATGATCTGCCCTTGATGAAATCCAACTGGGTTGGGTCCAGTGTCTGGAGGTTTACTATTTCTCTACTGATCATTTCCATGATAATTCTTTCCGTAGCTTTACATATAAGACTAGTGAGACTTATGGGTCTGTAGTTTCCAAGGCCTGTAGATGGCCAACTTTTGTGCAGAGGCATAACTATTGCCTTTTTCCATTCATGAGACACAAAGCCTGTTTGAAGGCTACAGTTAAATAGTAATTCCAGAGACCCTGATAGAGTGTGTTTCTTGCTATTTAGAAGGCATCCTGGGATATTGTCTGGGCCCTTTGATGCAGTGTTCTTGGTCTTAGAGGGAGCATTAAGGACCTGTTCCTTAGTGATAGTAGGGGGAGTTATATTTTATATTTCCTGAGGGAAGGTGGGGGGGGGGGGTAAAGTTGGAGCTGAATTTACCAGCCAAAATATTTGCTAAACCTTTTGTAGCTCAGTATAAGTGACTCCATTTACAATTAGCTCTGCACACAATTGTGTATTGCCTTTGAGGTTGTGGACATAGCTAAAGAATGCTTTGTGGTTGTCCTTGGCCTGGGAGGCCAAACTTACCTCAAATTTGGCTTTGGTAGATTTTATTTGTTCACTGAGTTATTTGTTTAATTTGATGAGAGTGGTTTTATCCTGCTGGGTGCTGCACCTCCTAATTTTTTGCCATGATTTTCTTCCTTCTGTTCTACAGCCTATTGATTTTGTGATTCCACCAGGGTGGCTTGTTTTTTGAATTAGTTCTGTAATTCTTCCTGGTGGGTACAGCTGGCTCTATGCAGCTATTAACACGAACATGCATGTATATGGTTTCTGTGAACAGTTCTGTATAGGCAGCAGTGTTCTCAGGGTTTAATTGGACTTGAAATTTTGCTAAGTTCTCACTTAATAGCAAGAGGTTAGCCTTAGAGCAGTTCCTGAATATTCCACATTTAGCTGGGGGTCCATGTTTTATTTTTACTTCAAAGGAGACCATTTTGTGGTCTGACCTTACCAGGGAAGGTATTACTGTAGGGGGTGTGCAGCATTCGCCAATATTAGTGAGGACCAGATCCAGTATGATTGCACCCCTGGCTGGTGTATTGACTATCTGGTTCAGGGAGTTTGTGTTTACAAAATCCAGGAATCTCTGTGCCTGTACATTTGATGTCATATAGGATTCCCAGTTAATAAATTAACCAGGCAGTGCTTCTGGATACCCCTGAAATGACACTGTGCAATCAGTGGGCCTACCTGGTTAACAAATGGGTATTATATAGCCTTTACTGTTGACTTTGTGGCCTGAGCAATGGCTGGAAGTGATCTGTCTGCAAGCATTAGTTCAATTACATGGCTGAGCAAATAAGTAAATACAACTATGAGTGTGGAGGCGCGCGGCTAAGGCAATTTCAAAGCAGAGATGTATGATGATGTTTACTATTATGTAGCTTTGTGAGGACGTTAAACAGTTTTATGACTGCAAAGAGGTATGAGAACTAACTGGGGAAGGGAGTTCCAATAGTTCGGAGGAGCTGCAGGTGGTGACTGTAAACTCATATTGAAAGGGGCATTATTTGAGTGTACAACTGCACTTAGTTTCTTTGCTCTCATTGGAATCCTCCCACCTCACAACTATCAAACCCATCCACATTCACTTAATTGTTTAGACTTCTTGGAATCCCAGCACATTAGGCATGGAGACAAGAGCTGTGGACAGTGATTCGGAAGATTTTACTAGGTTTCATGTTTCACTTTAGTTTACTTTGGAGAAGCATGGTCTGCTTAGTGCTTTTTTTTTTACATAAGGTTCTGTTTTTAATGCACAGTAATAGCATGCATACCCGATGTCTGATTTGAAAAAAATCTTAACTCTAGGAGGTCAGAGGGTAGAAAGTGATTGGGCTAATGGTATGTTGGTAGGTGGTGTGGTAAGCTAGAGGAGCCCCACAAAAATCGAAAAAAAAAAGCCCCCCAGAGTTGTTAAGGCCAGGTATGCCCTGGTGAGTAGTTCAGGCACCACTACACAACCCTGATCTTCTTAGATATTAAGAAGAACAGGTCAGAGTAAAGACACTTTAGATGCATGGTAAGTATATGTCTGGTCTGCACTGCGATTGACTGTTTACCCTATAAATTTATATTGTCAGCATGTAACTTAATGATATTTATTTTCCAGATGCAGGGGTGTGCATTATTTTATTTCATTTGGTATTTCTAATTGCATCCAGAGTGTCTTAGATATGTTTTCTATATGTCAGCATCATGCAAGATTGTGGACCTATTAAGGTAATACTGTCCACATTTAGGTGTGTAGGCTGCATGTGTCACACATTTCCTGTCATTCTGAATATGAGTATAGAGTTATGCTGCTTATCTGTAAATGAAATTTTTGCCATGTTATTATTGTATACATGCTAGATTTATACATGTTATACATGTTGCTAAGAGCACCTGGAGTATAATACAAGTACAAAACATCATCCTGTTATAACCACTGTCTATAGGCACAGCATTAGTCATGACTACAAGTTTCATAGCACATCTGCACACACACACACACACACACACACACACACACACACACACACACACACACACACACACACTAGAAATACTACCTGTGCCCTCCCCCTTTCTTGATAGCACATGCTAGTGTGGAACCATTTCTATACTACATTAAAGGAGTTAGTGGCATTGCATCAAAATATAGCTTTACTGCTTAACTAGCATGTAGCCATTTGGTGCTCTGCTTCATATACAATTCTGTCTCTCCCTTCCCCCCTTTTGTAATTATACATTTTATAATTATTTCTCTTTATGTTATTTCTTTAAATTTATGTTTGTATTTTTGTACAACAGCTGCCACAGCTGTGCCAATGAAGCAGATTCTATCTCCAACCCCCCCACTAAGCTCAGCCATCCCATATGTGTACTCTCCTTATAATCCAGCCTGCCTTCCCATTGGTTACAGTGGGGGGGGGGGGTCCAGGAGGTCATTACTTCCTCCACTGGTGGTGCGTCATCAGATAGGAGTGCTAGTGTTTCCAACAGGTGGCACTGTCAGGTGTGAGGAATATGTTACATGCAGAGAGGTGGCAGAGGTGGTGCAGAACCTGATAGACCAGCAACAGGAAGCCTGTGTTCACTATCTAGAAAGGATCTTCTTGCTCCAAACATAATCACATCACTGCCTATTCCTGTGGGAGGAGAGCAGTCAGGGTGCTGTATGATGTCATCCTGGGTATCAAAGTGCTATACAGAAGGTCATACCTGCTGTAACCCCCATCATGGTGTTGTTCTCCCTTGTATGCCACTGCCCTCCCTAGTTTGTTGTCCAATCCTCCCCATCACAGGTGTCTCTCTTTCCAGTGTCCCCTTCAGCCACCGTTGTGTTAGTCAGCACCTCTCCTGTCTGTCTTAATTTTTGTTATATGTTTGTCAGTTTTCTCCTGCTTCTGACCCTTGACCTCTTACCATTTATAAACCTTCCTGTAACCCTTTCTCAGCTACATTTCTTAAGAAAATAGACACCTATCCCATAAAAGTGTACCCTTCATCTCCACACTCCCATGCTTATCTACCCTGTTTCGCTTCTGTATGTTCTTCTGCTTGCTGTCCCTCTTGCTGTCCCTTTTTCCTACTATCCTATGCAACTCTTTTCCTTTTTTATGATAAAAAATATATTTAAACCTTGCAATGGGCCTTTTAAAGTGGTATGCTTGTTTTCATGTATTGTAATAAATTAGTGCATGCAGTGTGTACATTCTCTGTTTTCGTCAACTTTCATCATTACAGTCATAGCTACAACAGCAGGATTTCCTCCTTTATCACAGGTTCTGCATCTTGTGTGAGAGTTTTTTTAAATTAGTAGTGAATTGGGCTGTGAATTTCCACCTAGTTAATTGATAATTAATTTTGAGCCGCATAGTGCTGTAAGCAGTACCTGGGTTAGGTACACCACGACTGTGTTGAGAATGTTTCTGAATCAAAAGGGTGGTGTCTAATAAAGCATTCAGCATCTGTATATTAATTTACATTTTGATAACTGGGGTACCTGATTGGGCAAAGCTCATCCTCTATGCTGTTTCAGGAATCTGTGTATTATCCAGATAAATATATACATGTGCACATATGGTAGTCCAGTGAAATTATTTCAAATGTTTCATCTTTTCTTTATCTTTCCTATCTTTCTGCAGTAAAATAATTCCCCCAACTTTATTCATTTTGTAATACTGACAAGAGACAAGACATACTGTTTCTTTATTTTTTTGGAGATAACAGCACTTTCTGTGCAGAAAAGCACTTCTCCTTTGCACTTTTGCTTCACTACAACTAAATTTTTTTCTAGTGTCATACATGTTCTTCTGCTTGCTGTCCCTCTTGCTGTCCCTTTTTCCTACTATCCTATGCAACTCTTTTCCTTTTTTATGATAAAAAATATATTTAAACCTTGCAATGGGCCACACACACACACACACACACACACACACACACACACACACACACACACACACACAAACACACATGCGCACACACGTACACACACTCAATAGAGAAAGTGCTGCATTATTTAATCAATATGTACTTATGTTGTGGATTTTCAAAGTAAGCGCCTCTTCCCAGTTAAACTCAAAATTTATATACAGAAAGTTGATTACAGTCTGCTTTGTTGTGAGTGGCAGCACATCAATGATCATAATTTCCTTGTTATGATGTGTGTATATACAATAATTGATGATGTGGGCATGGTATATTAAAGATTTACCCATGGTTGGTGTGGTTTAATCATGAGGGCAAAGCTCAAGTGATAAAACAAAGCCAACCATTTGTAAGTCTTCAATATACACACCCAGGAGTCGGTTATTGCTATTATACAATGACATTATTTAAGAATAAAAATACTTACTTTTCTTAATCCCCAGCATTCAATACATTCTGTGCAAGAATAAAACTGTTATTGCATGGAATGGTTCGTGTCCGTATAGCACAGTGGCGCGCCTTGCATATTCATGAAGGCTTGCTGCTGTACTACCTATATGGACATGAACTGTGAACGAGTGCAGGGGGCATGTCCAAGTAGAGCACGGACACTGAACACGCCCTCTGCACACAGAAAGTGCTGTACGGCACTTTCTAAATCAATCTGGCATAATATTAAAGATTTACTCTAATATTATGCCAATATTTCAGTGTCCGCAGAGATTGAAAAGAAATTATGATCATTTCAGTGTCCGTGGACACTTAAGTAAATGTCGGCATGAAGAAAGAAATGCGGGTGGGGTGTGACAGGTTCTGTGACACACCCCCTGCATTGCCAAAGTGCCGTATGACACCTACGTAACCTGGTAAAGCAGGAAATGTGTGCAAATGCACAAATAACGGGGGATAAATCCCTCAAAAGGGACAAAACATATATATTGCCCACTAAATGTAGAAAATTGATGGAAAACAGGTCATGCATTAGCATGAATTACTGAAGGGTAGACGTCTGAAAGCAAATGTATGCCAATATTACCTTACAGCAGTGGATGTTGACAAAGGCACAAATAATGGGGGGAATAAATAATAAAATAGGGACATGTCTGAAAAACTGCCCTCACACACTTAGAAAGTTGATAGAAAACAGGATATGTATTAGCAGGATTCCCTGAAGGATAGAAGCCTGAAAGCCAAATTAATGCCATTATTTCATGACTGCAGTCCTCAGTGAGTTGTCAGAATACCACAAGACTCATATAACATAATAATATAATAATAATATATACTTTTTTTTCTAGCCTAAGGAATATTTAAGCATAGCTAAGCATGTGTGCATGTTATGGTCCTCTGCTTAGCATATCTTAAACATCCCATAGGGGATAAATGCAAACACACAGGTGAAATGTCCAAGCTGAGATAGTGTAGTGGTTAGAGTTCTGGCTTAACATGCAGGTGCTCATGGTTCGAGTACCAAGACATGCAGCTTATTTTTCTATGGGAAAGTAGTGTTAAAATTATTTTTGTAAACTTAAATTATGTAGCGACAGTTTTTTGTCAACCAGGGTGTGTAGCAGGTCCAAAAGTGAGATGTCAGTCTAGAAAAGATGTGAAACCCCCATATAAACACAATTGCCCCATACAGTATAGTCACACAAGAATATAATTTAATCAAAGCACATAGGGGGATGTTGTGGAAGGTAAACATAAAATTATAATATGTCAGTAATGATGAATCAATTCCACAATCCTGATACTTTATAAAATTAAATGTGAGCAATGCTAAGTAGTGCTCAGCTATGCTAATCTGGAGTAAGCATTGTTCAGGTCACTCCAAAGCAAATACAAATATGACTCAGTCATTGTACATGCTGGTGTGAATGACCTGAGATGTGCCTCCCTGGACTACATGAAAAGAGACATAGAGGAGCTCTCTGATCATGTAGCCCAGGCTGGTATGACCCTGACCTTGAGCAGCATCTTACCCTCACCTAGAATGATGCTACAGTACAAAGACAAAATGACTGATTTTAACAATTGGCTAAAATTTTGGTGTCATTCAAAGGGGATCCAGTGTCTGTCAGCCTGGGATGACATGCTCGACAAGCCACGTTGCTTCGCTAGGGACGGCTTGCACCTGTCACCACTGGGCTTTCGGATATTGGCAAAGGCTCTTGCCACCCCCATAGTGCCTTTTTTTAGGCAAGGCTCAAAAGTCAAACCCACCCCCATAGACAGCACAAGGAACAAGAAACTAAGGGTAATGCTGCTAAACGCCAGAAGTCTTAACCTCAAGATGCATGCACTCGAACCTCTCCTCAGTATGGAGAACATCGATATCTGTGCAGTGACAGAAACCTGGTTCAAGGCTCCAGAGAGCACCCCAGCACTACCAGGCTATACCTCATATCATGCTTTTCAGCCACAAAACCCGGACCGAACCACAAAAGGAGGGGGAGTTTCCATATTTATCAAGGATATCCACACCTCCAGGTTAGTGGCATTGCACGTATCGGAGACCATCCATGTGCAACTAACAGTGGGCAAGACTGCTTTTCAGTTTATAGCATCCTACAGACCACCCTCTCAAAGTCAGGAATCCCACTCGGCTTTCCTGAAAGCATTGGAGAACATGAAGATCTCTCCAAACACCATTATATTGGGTGACTTCAACTACCCAAACATTGACTGGGAGCACTACTCAAGCCCCAGCACCTTAGCCCAAAGGTTCCTGGAAATTATAAACTCAAATGCTATGGAACAACTAGTCACCACTCCCACAAGAGGGGACAACATACTAGACCTGATCATTACCAACATGGGGACTCTATGCTCCACACCAGAAGTATATCCCTCATTGGTAAGATCAGACCATAAATTAATCTCTCTGGATGTCCACATCCCGACCCCACCCCCCCAGCCCAGAAAACCACAGTGAAAAACTTCTCAAAAGCGAACTTCTCACTTCTCAAAACTGAAGTGGAATCCTTCAAGGCCCCAGGGCCAGTGGAAACTACAGCCCAAACTGCAGAATCCTATATAAATGCATTCTACGGACATCTCCAGGAATGCATGGATCATGCTATCCCAAACAAAACCAAGACCCAATCATCCAAAGGCAGGCGTCCAGTCTGGTGGACCCCTGCCATAAATAAACTGTACAACAGAAGGAGGAAGCTACTACATGATAGAGCAAAATCCCTAATAGGGAAGGCATCTCTGATCAGTACCAGCAAAAAATTACGATCCCTCATAAAATCCTCCAAGGCCAGCTTCGAGAGAAAAATTGCACAGGACACCAAAGACAATCATAAGGCTTTTTTCAGTTATGTTAGAAACCTGGGCTGCAACTCCCAGACTTGTTCTGAGTTGATTCTAAATGACAAAAAGTACACTGAACCCACAGACATCGCCAATATCCTGGCAGACAGGTTCAGTGCAAACTTCTCCCCCCCCCCCCCAAAAGAGCAAGTATCTATCCCAGCAGAGGGTTGCCTCCCAAACATCTCTGATGCTCAGGTGAAGGCTGCCCTCTCCAAAGCAAAAAACACTGCTTCCATGGGACCAGATGGCATACCAGGTTGCGTCCTACATGATCTCCAAGAGGAACTAATCCCTCAAATAAAACAGCTATACAATCTCAGCCTCACTACAGGATATGTGCCCACAGAATGGCGTACAGCAACAGTGGTCCCACTCCACAAAGGTGGAGCCTCTACGGACCCTGGAAACTATCGCTCCATAAGCCTGACTAGCTTAGTCTGCAAGGCTATGGAGAGGATCATCATGGAGCTCATAAACAAAGACATTGGGGACCTACAGACACTAGATCCTACCCAGTTCGGCTTTGTCAAGGGCAGATCCTGCCTTTTGAACCTGGCTGACTTCTTCGAAACAGTCACCAAAGCCATAGATGAAGGAAGGTAGTCCACACAGCCTATCTGGACCTTGCAAAGGCATTTGACACAATACCCCACTCGGGCATCATAGATAAGCTATCCAGCTTAAATATAAACCCCTATGTCACAAGATGGGTCACAAACTGGCTCAAAGACAGAACCCACAGAGTGAGAGTTGCTGGAGCCATGTCAGACTCGAAACCAGTCACAAGTGGCATCCCACAGGGTTCTGTCCTGGGACCACTCTTGTTCAGTATATACTTTTCCGAGGTACAGGCAAATGTGGGAGGACTATGGCTCACCAAGTTCGCAGACGACTGCAAACTGGGCGCCATAATCAACTCTCCAGCTGACACAAACATCCTTCAAAAAGGTCTCACAGAGACAGATAACTGGTGCCAGCACCATGGTCTAAAGCTAAATGCCAAAAAATGTATAGTCATACCCTTTGGCAAAAACAATGTGCCCACAAATTACCACATAGGCGAAAACCCATTAAGTACAGAGAAAGATATTAGGGACCTGGGGACCCAAGTTGATAGCAATCTCTCCTTTGAAAACCACATTGCCAAAGTGGTTAGAAAGACCTTCTACATAGCCCACCTCATCACGAAGGGTTTCACATCTAGATCAAGAGAGGTAATCGTGCCCCTTTATTCATCCCTCATCAGGCCCATCATCGAATACAATGCCCCTTTTGGGATGTACCTTACCCGACACCTGCAGCAATTAGAAAGACCCCAAAAGTATCTCACCAAGAGGATTAAGGGTCTCAAACAGATGCCATATGCTGCTCGGTTAAAAAAACTCCAGCTCTACTCAGTTGCATACCGCCTACTTCGAGGCGATCTATGCCTGACATACAAAGCTATGTCAAATCCAGAATTGATGGATATGCTCCACCTCAGTAAATATAAATCCCTTAGAGCCACACGCTCGAGGGACTTGAACCTCAGCACAGAAATAAATAGAGCTTGCTGGAGGGACAGGTTCATAACCCAGAGGCTCCCTTCGCTCTAGAATAGAATTCCAGTTCATGTGAGGCAGAGCACCTCACTGAATCTCTTCAAGAAGAATCTCGATAGGTGGATGGGGGATCGTAGGTTTGTCCCAGGGATTACTCCCGTGTCACTATTAGACAGAGGCACAGTAAACTAAACCTTAAAGGGCACAGTATACTCAAATCAAGGGGTGGCGTAAGCCATACAGAATCGGGCTAGGCTTATAATTGCCTCAGGGCAGATAGCCTAGTATGAACCTATGAACCTATGAACCTATTAAATGTAAATGCTAAGCAATAAGTAGCCCAGCTAAGTGGATTTGTGCATTGGTAAGCAGTGCTAAACATCTATACCTTTAAGCACTGCCAACCATAGCTAAGTGGGTTTGCGCTTTGCTTAGCTTAGCTCAGCATATTCAAAATGGTCCAATGATGGTAAACAGTGGGAATTTGGCTCCATTTAAATCTTGCAGGTGGGAATACAGCCATAACCAGTTGTAGCTCATCTTTGCAGGCACTATGGCTGTCATAGGAGAGGGTTCACCCATTTGGGCACAACGCTGGTGCATTCAGGAGTCCAGGGTCATGGTTGGACTCCTAGTGAAAGACCATGAGAAGAGACTGCTGCAGGGCCAGTACCAGGGCTCCCAATACAAAGTAGAGGCCTGGGACCATCTCACACATGATCTCAGCAGTGCTACTGGCATCCCTCGAACTGCTAAGCAGGTCCAGCACCATTTTGCTGACCTGAAGTGTAGGAAGAGGGATCTCTTGGAACAGTGGATCCAAGACACATGGGCACAGAATGTCCAAGAAGTGTATAAGTATCAGTATCAGTATCACTTAGTGTTTACCAAAGTCCAGCCTGTGTATGCGATTGATAGATATGCATAAATGTTTCTTTATCTCCTGTACAGCTGCAGATGAAAGGGCTGCAAACATAGATGCCCATGCCAGCAGGTTACTAAGGCTGTGCCAGGAGGCTGGTGAGTACAAATCTAGCTTACAATATTCAGGGCAAATAAATAGAAAAGAGTAGAATGTCAACTGTCTGTAGGTTAAAATGTGTACTGTGGGTAAGGAATAAATGAGACGTTAGCAGAGTGATACTGATGTATAGGATATCTATCAATAAAAGTGCCAGTACCCTTCAATAAAACTAAAAACCCCAGACTGTTGTGTTTACTTTGGTATGTGGTGGTATGAATCTAAATATGTACAGGTTCTGCACAGCAACTATGGCTCTGAAAGCATGAATTAATTGAGGCTCATCTGACAAAGATTGTGGAGCTGTAAAACAGAAGATCAACTATATGAAATGTTCCATGCACCAAGATCTGATCCCTGAATAATAATCTGTAAACTATTATACTGTATCCCCTACAGCAGTGCTTTGTGTTAACCATTGCTTTCCAGATTGTAATATGTCAAAGTATTAATACACAGTACAAGAACTATCTGCCATGCATGCATCTCAGAATTACAAGGTCAGATTGTCCAACCAAGAGAGTATTAGGCAGAAAACAGTCAAGCAAGAGACAGCAGTTCTGCAGTAGCTCATTGTGTTGAAACACAACCTTGTTGTACCTTTTTGCACAAATGGGCACAATTCGAATCCTGGGAGTGGTAGTAAGCTGTATGCATAATTTTACCCAAGAATATGTGAATATGTGTAGAAACAGGTAGTGTTAATATAAATTTCCTCCACAGGTCTGCCAGGTAAGGAAATGTTTTTATTAGCTGTAAGAAGGCTGTACTAATACACTGTGTACACCACTTCCACTGTCCAACCCCAAGACTGCAAATGACAGCAAGATAAGTACATACACCAAGTGGTTTCTTCCGATAAATGTCCCTCAAGTGTCTCGCTGTCACGGCTAGTGGTAACCGTTGTCAATACCCAGGGTGACAGATAGAAATCCAGGTGGAGTATAGCAGAAACACACAGCATGAGTGCAGGGCACCCCTGCCACTGTCACATATGTAACCTTGAATATGTGAATATGTGTAGAAACAGTCAGGTAGTGTTAACAGGAACTTCCCCCACAGATCTGCGAGGTAAGGAAATGTTTCTATTAGCTGTAAGAAGGCTGTACTAATACACTGTGTACAACACTTCCACTGTCCAACCCCGAGGCTGCAAATGACAGCAAGATAAGTACATACACCAAGCTGTTTCTTCCAATAAATGTCCTTCAAGTGTCACGCTGTCATGGCTAGTGGTCACTGCTGCCAATACCCAGGGTGACAGATAGAAATCCAGGCAGAGTATGGCAGTAGCACACACACACACACACACACACACACACACACACACACACACACACACACACACACACACACACACACACACACACACACCATGAGTACAGGGCACCCCTGTCAGTGTCACATATGTAACCTTGAATATGTGAATATGTGTAGAAACAGCCAGGTAGTGTTAATAGATATTTCCTCCACAGGTCTGCCAGGTAAGGAAATGTATGTATTTACTTTAAGAAGGCTTTACACTGTATACAAATATTCCACTGCCCAACCCCAGGCCATAGGCAGATGTAAAGTGAGGTCATACCTGGAGAGTAATGAGTAGAGTAATGATCAGTACAAGTGAGGTCATACCTGGAGAGTAATGAGTACAGTAATGATCAGTACAAGTGAGGTCATACCTGGAGAGTAATGAGTAGAGTAATGATCAGTACAGTTGTGAACAATCAAAGCCTATACAGTTGTTAATTGACATCTCTCTCTCTCCCCCACCCTATCTGCACCAATAATTCATACACATAATCAACGGATATGTTTTTCTCCAAAACTACTGTTGGGAGATGTGTCCTATTGGGCAGCTGCGGTGGTGCAGTGGTTAGCATTGCCACCTCACAGCAAGAGGTTCTCTGGTTTGATTCTCAGCTGGCGTGCCTTCTTTATGGATTCTGCATGTCCTTCTCATAGTCGTGTGGGTTTCCTCCCACATCCCAAAGACATGCTGTAGGTAGATTGGACACTCTAAATTGGCCCTAGGCATGAGTGTGTGCATGCATGTGTGCCTTCCGTGGAAGGTTGGGTGTCAGGCTGGCAACTTAACACTGTAAAACTCTACTGCCAATCATGGGCAGACAGGTGATCTGCTGTGGTGACCCCTAACCAGGAAAAAGCCGAAAGAAGAATAAGGACATGTGTCCTATTGTTCTACAAATATTGAATCATTTTATTATTAATGTTCCCCGTTCAAATATTATCATTGGTGGCCTGTTGCTATCAATGTAAATTGCATGCCATTATGATGCCTACTGTTGTTCCATTTATTCATGTGTTCTGTTTGCTATGCAACTGTTTCAAATCTGTTGTTTTTGGGTTAATTGGAAAACCATGCATGCTGTTAAAACTAATTTTGAAATGTTTTGTTCATGACTAACCAACATATTTTGTAAAACCTCAACACCATAGCACATCTGGGAAGGCAGATCCCGGCGGATCCGCCTGTCCCGCCTAATCTGGCCATGGCACTGGGCCCAAGCATGTCTGGGACCCAACCCGGGACCTCCTCATCTGCTGGTCCTGCACCTACTTTGGGTGGAACTGCCTTGGGGGATGGAGCTCGTCCCCCTGGGAGCAGGTGTGTACAGGAAACCGTCACCCATAGCCAGGTCCGGGGTTTGGTGCATAGCACCATCCAAAAGGAATTTGGTGGATAGCTACACCAGATTGAGGGCTGCCTGGTGCATCTTGAGGGTCAGCCTGCCCCTCCTGTCCAGCCCCAGCACAGCCACCTTTGGGTCCGTGAAGGTGCAGTGGTGACTGCTCATGGGTGGGGGCCTCAGTCCCACTGTATCCATTTGGGAGCTTGTGGGCATCTGATTCCCAACCACCCTCCCTGTCCAAGGTGTTTACCCCCACATGTGTCATATACCACCCCTGTCTGCTGTCTTGATTGTCTTATCTGTCTTCCTACCTAACTTACCTCCCCAGATATATCTACTATCCTTCCCCAACATCCCACTCTCACCTTAAAAAAAAAAGGGCATCTGTTCCCAAAAAAATAAAAAAAAACACGCCCCATACATAGCTGTTCATTTTGCACACATGTCCACAGGACACATGTAATCAGGTCCAATTGGCTTGACAACACATTACTGTTGTCCTCACCCCTCTCTCAGGGCTTTGAGTGTCCAAATTCACCTCCAAAGTCTGTAGAAATTCACATCTGTTGCTATAGAAATGGACAGCTATGGACCTTTCCTACACCCGTCCTGCACATACCTAGCTACCTTTCATACTGTACTTCCCTCTGTGTGCCCCTTTTTGTACCACTTTCCTATCAACCCTTTTTCTTTTTTTTTAAAGAAATTAGCGTGGAGGTAAGTACGAATAAGTGGCAGTAAGTGAAGCTAAAACTGATTAACCATAGCTTGGTATTGCTTACCGTCATGCAAACCCCTTCGCAAACCCACTTACAACTGCTTAAAACTGCCTTAATCGCTCTGTATCCATCAGACCTTGTTCTGCCCAGAAACAAAATAGTCAGTCCTGCCAAGTCTCAAACCCAGGAAACTGTGCTCTATAGTCACAGCAACATACCCAATACACAATTTGAGATGGGAGATTCTTGAATGCTTTAACAAACATATCATGCATTCTGGTCATTTAACATTAAGGAAAAAAAAAACATCAGTCCCAAGTCTCAAATCCATGACCCTGTATACTATAGACAGGGCAATGTACCACTACACCATCTGAGTTGTAGGAATTGATGTTGCTTTTTCAAAGATATCATGCAATAGAGGCATATAACATTAGGGAGAAAGCTCTGTGGAATCTGTGGATGGCTTAGTGCTTAAAGTCGTCACCTCCCATGCACAAAGTACATGGTTCGATCCTGACCTCCAACCAACTCCTGTTTGGAGTTTGCATGTTCTCCCTTTGTTTCTGTGGGGTTTCTCCCATGTCCAAAAAACATGCTGAGTGTTTCCATCTCAAACTCACCAATGAATGGAGATGTGAGCAGTAGCACAGACTCTACATGGTGGCCTATAGGGGGAAGAGTTGTACAGACTAACCGCCTTGGGCATCTATTGTGGTGCACAGTATCCTCAAGATAGAAGAACAAGGATCAAAGACTATGTGCCGTGACAGGGCTAGCCACTCGACGGTGTAAAATCTGGCTCTAGGTGATTTGGTCATGTTGACTAATGTTGCCAAAAATGGGCATGGGTAGTTACCAGTGATAAGTGGGTTGAGGACCCAGCTTACTCTGACCCACACCACGCCAGGGACCCATGCTAATGGTGGGAGGGGTATTTGTGCCCCTACTGGCCAGTGTGTGCCCGCTATAAAGCCCAGTGGCCCTGGGTCAATAAGCTACTGGCTGGCTGGTGTCTAGTTGTCTAACCTGGGTTACCTAGGATAGCTCTGTTGAGCAAAAGCTGGATGTAAAACCAACCAACCTGCCAGACATGAACTGAGAATTGCTACGCTTAATGTAGGTTCACTGACAGGATGCAGCTTGGAAGTGGATGACATGATGATACGGAGGAGGCTGGACATCCTATGTATCCAGGAGATGAGATGGAAAGGCAGTGCAGCAAAGCCACTTTTCTTGGGATCCAAAGTCTACTACTCAGGTGGGGGACAGGCTAGAAATGGTGTAGGAATTGTGGTGAGAGAGAAGCTTCAGAAGGCAGTAAGGGATATCATCAGAATTAATGACAGACTCATGGCAGTCAGACTCCACTGTAATGATAGGGCACAATTCATAATCTCAGCCTATGCCCCACAACAGGGTTGTGATAGTGAGGAAAAGAGTGCATTCAGACAGCAGTTGCAGGACCTATTAGATAAAGCAGGACAATGTGAATTGGTGTTGATAATGGGTGACTTGAATGCACATATTGGGACAGACAGAAAAGGATATGAGGACTGCCCGGGTCCACATGGGTGGGCAACAGGAATAAAGAAGGAGAAGCCATTCTAGACTTCTGTCTGGTAAATGGCTTGATAGTAGCCAACACATGGTTCAGAAAGAGAGACAGTCACAAGATCACATGCAACTCAGGTAGACTTCCTTCTAGTAAGAAAAAGGCACTGGGGGAGAATACATGATTGCAAAGTCATCCCCAGTGAAACAGTTGTCCCACAGCATAAACCATTAGTTGCCACAATCACCTGCAAGCAGTGGTCAGAGAAGGCTCTAAGGTCAACAGAGACCAGGCTGAAGACCTGGAAGTTGACTGGAGAGAAAGTACAACAGTTCAAGGAATTACTCAGGGCTCTAGCACCTCAAGAGGAGGAGGAAATAGGTGGAGTTGAAGAAGAATTGCAACGCCTAAAAACAGCATGTGTTAGGACTACAGAAAGGATATGTGGCCAAGCCAGGTATGGAAATAAGGTACATAAGGAAAGCTGGTGGTGAAATGCAGAAATCCAGGAAGTCATCAAAAGAAAAAAGGAGTGCAGGAAGAAGTGGGAGACAGAAAAGACTGCCCAGGCTAGAAATGACTACTGGTTAGCAAAGAAGCTAAGAAAGAAGCTGTAATAGCAAAGAATAGGGCATCAGAGGCACTGTACCAACTTCTGGAAAGTGACTCAGTAAGGGACACAAAGAAACTATATCAGGTTGCAAGGCAAAGACAGAAAGATAAAGAAGATAGTCAGACACCCTTCATAAGGGATGTCAGCAGCAACCTGCTCACCAGCCCAGAGGACATCAAAGACAGATGGAAGGAGTATTTCCAGCTGCTTCTGACTGAAGAAAACCCCACAGAAGCTGTACTGCCCCATAAACAGCCTACAATGAGAGAAGAAGAGGAGCCCACCCTAGAAGAAGTAAGAACAGCACTAAGGAAGATGAAGTCAGGGAAAGCAGCAGGCTCAGATGAGGTCACAGCAGATATGATAAAGATGCTGGGTGAGATGGGGAAAGATGGCTCCTGAGGGTACTAATAGCAGTGTGGAGAGAAAGGCGTATCCCAGATGACTGGAGAATAAGCATACTCATGCCAGTGTACAAGAACAAAGGGGACATCCACAACTGTGGACAGTACAGAGGCATCAAACTCATATCACATTGCATGAAAGTTCTGGAGAGGGTGATTGATAAACGGATAAGCAGAGTAGTACAATGTAAGATGGGAGATGAGAAATTTGGATTCAGATCAGGATGCAGCACAATTGCCCCGATGTTTGCATTGAGACAGATACTTGAGAAGAAGCTAGAGATGAGGAGAGAGTCCAACTGGGCATTCCTAGACTTGGAGAAAGCATATGACAAGGTCCCAAGAAACTGATTGGGCAGTACTGAGGTGGTTTGAAGTCCCAGAAACATTGGTAGAATTAGTGCAGGCTATGCACAAAGACCCAATGACTCAAGTACAAACAGTGTTTGGCCTCACAGAGGGGTTCCTAGTGGGTGTGGGTGTATGTCAGGGTTCAGCTCTGAGCCCACTGCTGTTCATACTGGTGATGGACTACATTAGCAAACAGGTTGGAGGGGACGGATCAACAAAGCTGCTGTATGCAGACGATGTGGCAGTACAGGCAGACTCTGAGCTAGAACTTCAGCAAAGGATAGGAGAATGGAATGCAAATCTGAAGGCACATGGGATGAAACTAAGCACAGATAAGATGGTGGTAATGTTGGTGGTGGTTTTGGGGGAAATCAGAAGAACCTGAGAATAAAGATAGAAGGGAAGATAGTGGGACAGGTAAGCAGCTTCAAGTATCTGGGAGGAGTAGTTGAGGAGAAGGGCAGTCTGAATGAAGAGGTCAAAGCTAGAGTCAGAGGGGCTGCAACCAATTGGCATAGAGTATCAGGTGTAGTGTATGACAAAAGGATGCCAAAGAAGCTGAAAAGTAAGGTGTACAAGACAGTGGTGCTACCAGTACTACTGTATGGTACAGAAACCTGGGCAGTAAAGTAAGAACAGTTGAAGAAGCTAGAAGTGATGGAAATCAAATGCCTGAGAAAGGTGATAGGATGCACACTGTGGGACAGATGAAGAAATGAGGGCATACGAGCAGAAGCCAAAGTAGTTCCAACTGCAGAAAAGATCAAAGAGAACAGATTATGGTGGTTTGGGCACATGTGTAGAAAAGCAGAAGACAATCTGGTAAGGAAGATTTGGGACAGACAGGAAGAAGGTAAGAGGAAGCGAGGACATCCAGCAAAGAGGTGGATGGACTGTGTGAAAGAAGATCTGCGACAGTCAGGCATGAGTGTTGAAGAAGGCAGGAGTGTGGCACTGAATCGAGAGACTTGGCAACAGTTAACATGATCCCACGACCCCATGTAGAAAAATGGGAAAAAGGGGGGCTGATGATGATGATGACGATTTAATGATCTGACTGTAGGATTTATCTTCAGAATTTTGTGCCTGAACAGGTCTCAAAGTAATCTATATAGAGATATGCCAATAACACTGAATAATATAATGAAAACCAGCTCCAAATGAGTCAGTCCCAGCAAACAATGCTAAATTCTTTCTATATATCCAGACAATTGTACCACCAATTTGTATTCCGAACTGTGCCTGTAAAAGTCTCATTGCCACATCTTTCTTTGTATGTTGTATTATAAAGAAATTCTTTTGGAGACCAAAGACTAACCTGAAGTAATTTTCTTGCCAAACACAGAAAAAGCAGTGCCTAAGTACAAACAGAGCATTTTCTTAGTATAGACAGATCATTGCATAAGCACAGAGTATCATCTGAGCACATATTAAGCATTGCCTGAGCACGGGCAGATCATTTCCAGAGTATAGAAAGAGCATTTACTGAGTGCAGACAGATTATTGCCTAAGCACAGAACATTGTCTGAATGCATATTTACTATTGCCTGAGTACTGTCAGAGCATTTGCTTGCTGTACACTAACAGAATATTGCTAATATCTGTCTGCATTTTATTTTGGATTGAAGTTTTTCATTTAATGTTTGGTTATCTTCCATTTTTTATCTTTTTCTTATATTACTTTTGTTTTAAGTTTTCTGTTCTGTTGGAGTTTTAAGAGGTCTTGGCTAGGGTCAGTTAGAAAAGTAAGCAAAGAATTCTTTTGCAAACAGTGACTAACATCAGCTAATTAGTGGGCGGAGCTGAGAAATAGCAATCCTCATTTGGCTTGACTTATTTGGAGGCATTTCTATTTAGCTGGTGTGCTTGTTCGGCTTGCTTGCTGTACTCTGCCTAAATATTGCTTGTCTCTGTCTGCATTTTATTTTCCCACCCACCCATGCAACTGTAATTGTATTCTTAAACATGGTGTCTTTTGAGTTGCCTGCCCCCTCTTTAAATCTGCTTTTGCTTTTGGTGCTTGTCCTTAAAAGTTTTCAATTGCATTTATTCTGGTGCATTTATTACTGCTTGTTAGTAGCCTGATTAAATTGTAACTGTTATTCTAAACCTCTGGGCTTCAGGCCAGTTATTTTACATTAAGAAGGTTTGTGATGTACACTCTTGTGGGAGGACATGGTATCCTCTACCCTTATGAGCTGGGAATTACTGGTAAAGGCTTACTGTGGCTCTTGTTCTAAGTGTCTTTGTTCTGGTTTAAGCACTTGGGTTCCAAACCAGTTAGTTTACATTAGGAAGCTTTATGGTCTAAACTCTCATGGCTGGAGGGGATAGCCTACATCCTTCTCAGCTGGAAATTGATAGCGAAGGCTTATTGTGCCTGTTATTCTAAGTGTCTTTGTTCTGGTTTAAGCACTTGTGTTCCAAACTAGTTATTGTGTAATAGGAGGATTTGTGGTCTAAACTCTTGTGGCAGGAGAGGATAGCCTACACCCTTCTGAGCTGCGAATTGCTGGTTGGAGGCTTATTGTGTCTGTTATTCTGAAAGTGTCTTAGTTTTGGTTTAAGCACTTGGGCTACAAACCAGTTATTTTACATTAGGAAGGTTTGGGGTCTGGACTCTTGTGCCAGGAGAATGCAGTCTACACCCTTTTAAGCTGATAATTGCTGGTAAAGGGTTATTGTGCCTGTTATTCTAAGTGTCTCTGTTCTGGTTTAATCACTTGGGTTCCAGACCAGTAATTTCACACTAGGAAGGTTTGTGGTCTGCAGTCTTTTGGGAGTATTCTACTGCATTGCTGCTTTATTTAAACTGTTTTTGCTGTTGTAACCGAGATTTTCTGCACTTTGGATTTTTAGTACTTCTGCATTTTATAGCATAGGCTAGATTCAGGATTCATGAATCTAGGCTGTTTGGTATCATTTGAGCACTGAAACCAGTCATCTGACATAAAGAAAGCCCCCATACACCCTTGTGGCAGAAGTGTGCAGCCAAGGATCCATCTGAGTTGGGGATTGCTGGAATAAGTCTCAGTCTTGGGCTTTCCCTTTGGTTAATTTAGAGGTTAACAACAAGCAATCAATCTACTGTGTTATCTGAAGCATCCACTGCCTGCTATTGAAAAATAAGTATAATTTTTACTTGATCTGCACTTCTTGCATTTTATTTTATTGTGTGCTGTTATTTTTGAACTGCATTTTATTGTATTTTTGCAGTTTTCTGCACTTTTAGCCTAGCATAGACCTGGTCCAGATTCGCTGGACCTAGTCAGTTTTTACAGTTTCTGAGCACTAAACCTGCTTTCCTCCTCAAAGCAGGGCTTCCCCCTATACTCTAGTGAGAGTAGAGTGTAGTTAAGGACCTATCTGAGTGGTGACTGTTGGCCCAGGGCCCAGTCTAGTGTGCTACTATTGGTTAGAGGGTTTGAAATCAGTTTACTTTCATTGTCACTTGTTCCCCTTGTTAGCTCAGGTATGCGTGGTGCACACCACCCACATAACCATGCATTACTGCGCAGTGGAGGATACCATTGGCTGTTATAGATGTAAACTCTTAGACAGAAAAATTTCCCTTAGTCAATTGCTTGTGTTCCTTCAGAGGTTTCAAACTGTTGTGCTTCACTGCCCAGTTAGACTCTCAGCTGAGCCTCTGAGGTTCCTCCACAAGTCTTACTCATTAAGCCCCTCGCAGTTTAGAACTTTTTCTTGTCCCTTCGCCATACCTGGTCCTTCTAGTCCCCTCCCTGTTACTGAACACAGTACTTCACCTAGCATCATGAATGGATAATTTCCCACCATTTCTCCAGCCAACCTGATCAACATGGGCTTCCTGAGGCAATGTAACAATTACCTCATGTACACTGACAACCCATTTATCTTAATTCACACAAATTCAATATGAGAGAGATGCCTCTATATTAAGAATTTAGAATCTAGGCTCTCTCCCTCACAAATCAGTATATCAGATACTAAGCAGGTTGTCAGCTCACACACTTCACCTCCTGCACCATCCACATGTACAACACCTAAATCTACATATGCAGAGGTTCTCAGTAGAAGCCTACCTAAAGATCAGAAACCTCACAAACATAACCACACTTTACTTAATACATTCTCAGCAAGTCACGGTACACATACAAACATGCCTCACCAAACATGCCTCTAATGCAAAACACAAAATGAAATGTTTTAGTTATAGGTGACTCCTTTGTGAGACACACAGATGTCCCACTCACCAGGTTAGCTAAGGAAAAGTTCACAGTCAGCTGTTGGTCAGGATGCTAGGATCCACCACATCACACATGCACCGAAGTCTCTCAAGAACAGGCACTATTATGACTCTGTCATAGCCCATGTTGGTGTAAACAAACTGAGATGTACCTCACTGGACTATATGAAGAGTGACATGACTGAACTCTCTAATTATGTGTTCCATATGGGTATGTCCCTGGTGTTAAGCAGCATTCTACCTTCACCTAGGATCATGGCTTAATACATACAAAAAAATGATTGACTTCAACAATTGGTTTAGTTTCTGGTGTCATTCTAAGGAAATCCAGTAACTGTCAGCCTGTAATGATATGGTTGATAGACCACAATGCTTTGCCAGAGATGGTCTCCACCTGTCACCTCTAGGCTTACGCCTACTGGTTAAGGCTCTTGCCTCCCCCATAGTGCCTATTTTTAGGCAGTGTCACAAAACAAAATTCCCAACATAAAAATATCCTAAAAAAACAACCTTAAAGTTATGCTGCTAAATGCTAGGAGTCTAAATCTGAAACTGCACTCACTGGAAGCACTCCTCACTTTGGAAGATGTGGACATCAGAGCAGCTACAGAGACCTGGTTCAAGGCTGTAGAGAGTACCCTAGCCATATAGGGACATAATGCCTTCCACATGTTCAGACCACAAACTGAAGGCATGAAAACTAAAGGAGGCAGTGTATCAATATTCATCAAAGATAAATACACCTCCAGATTGGTTAAACAGAATGATTTCCTAGAGTTACTCCATGTGCAAATAACTATAGGTAAGATCCCTCTCCAAGTTATCAACAGCTATAGATCACCCTCCATGAACCATGATATCCACACTGCCTACTTAGATCTACTTGAGTCGCTCAAAATACTGCCAAACACCTTGTTTATGGGTGACTTAACTACCCGTCCATAGATTGGGTAAATTATTCATATATAAACACACTCACCCAAATGTTATTGGACTTTGTTAACACAAATGCCTTGGAGCAAATAGTTGGCAGCCCCACAAGGGGCTAAACATTCTAGACTTGGTACTCATCAACATGGTAGAATGGTGTACCACCACAAGTGTGTGACCCTCCCTTGTGAAGTCTGATCATAAATCAGTCTCTTTCAAAGTAACAATAGCATCAGACCCCCCCCCCCCCAAGGAGAAATTAGGATAAAAAGCTTCTCCAAACCAAGTACAGCCTCTTATCAGAAGGCATTAATAGCTTCAAAGTGATCTGATAACATCCCAGGTGGCATTATCAATGGTTTAAAACAGGAGTTAGCAACAACATTTGGTACTCTTTTCAACCATAGCCTGCTTTTGTCCCTGCTGAATGGGAAACAGCTACCATCAACCCCTTGCACAAGGGGATGCATCCACTGACCCTGAGAACTATAGACCCATTAGCCTAACCAGCCTTATCTGTAAGGCCATGGAGAAAATGATCATGGACCTTATCAACAGAGATATAGGAGACCTTCAAACACTTGACCCAACCCAGCTTGTTTTGTTAAAGGGAGACCCTGCCTGTTGAACCTAGTGGACTTCTTTAACGTTGTCACCAAAGCTCTGGACAAAGGCAAATCTATGCATACAGACTACATAGACTTGAGCAAAGCCTTTGACGCAATTCTCCACTCAAGCATCATTGAAAAGTTCACCCAGCTGGGGGTTAACCCATAAATTGTCAGGTGGGTTGCAAACTGGCTCACTGACAGAACACATACAGTCAGAATAGGGGAACCAGCAGACCCATTACCAGTGGTGTTCCACAAGGATCGGTGCTGGGGCCCCTTTTGTTTGGAATCTACTTCTCAGAAGTACAGGCAGAAACAAAAGGTCTGTAGCTGACAAAGTTTGCTAATGACTGCAAACTGGGAGCAGTCATTGAGTGCCCAAATTATGTCAACATTCTACAAGAAAAACTTACGCAAACCAATTATTGGTGCCACAGTCATGGTCTTAAACTCAGTGCAAAAAAATGCATTATCGTCTTTTTAATTTCTGCAAATCTTTTGGGTTTTTAATACCATAATGGGAATGGACCCTATTCCTAAGTCAAAGTATGATTAAAGATCATAAAATTAGTATTGTTTCAATCTTTGATGTCAGCCAGAAGTGCTCTTCACAGCACCCGCAGTGTGTCCAGTAATGACTCCTTCTGCAATTCGTAAGGAGTTACATGTATTGGTAACATATCTAAATACAGCTGTAGATTCTCTTTTATAAGAGCCGTTGCTCCTACTACTATTGAAACTGTCTGGGTATCTTTCTTCCACATCGCTGTTGTTTCTGCCTGCAAATCCTGATACTTTATGACTTTGTGTCTCTCTGTATGCAAGACACTATAGTCACTGCATGTAACAATTTCAGTAATCAATGGTTTTGTCTTCTTTTCAGGTTTTCTGTTTTTTTCGTATCTATCTTTGAACTGCTGGTAATGGGTGATCCCATGTGATGCAGACCATCATTTTCTATGATACTTTGTGGCTCGTTTCCACTGTTTTTCAGCTACTTCAATATTATAATGTTCACACAATCGGAAGTGCAGCAGTCTTGCCACATTATTATGCCTTTCAGTATATAGTCCTTCTGCCATTAGTCTGTCACAACTGGCAACAAAGTGTGCAACTGTTTTCAATTCTGTTTTACAAAACCTACATTTGTCTGTTTCTGTCACATGTTCAGTGGGCTTTGTAAAACAATGTGTACGTAATCCACTATCTTGGGCTGCCAATATTAACTTTTCATCCTTTGGTTTGAATTCGCCTCTCCTTAACCATTCCTGCATTCGATCCTGATTAACATGTGGTTGCTCCAGGAGCTTTCTATACTTGCAACTATATTTATGCATTTTTCACATTTCTTGCTTTCTTATCTGATCCTTTACCTTATATTCTTTCTTTTGTTTTTTGGCACATCAGTTGCTGCCTGATTTTTACCTACTTCTAGTTTGATTTCCATTCCCACTTGACACCGATATGTTTCTGCTAGACTAATAAGGGAAGTCATCTTAGTTTTATTCTTATGTTTCAAAACTTTCACTATATTTGGGTCTTGTGAGGTCATTAGATATGTATGCAGTCCCACAATTGAAGATCTATATATGTAATCAGTTTCAAAAAGGCCCATACCTCCTTCGGAACAGGGAATACATAATCTTGGTATGCACTAAATCATTTGAGGAGCATGAAGCATCCTTCTTGTTTTCCTGTCTAATCTATCCAACACCTTTTGGGGCCAGTCAATCACTCCAAAACTGTAAGTTAGGACAGGAAGAGCAAATTGGTTTATAGCTTGAACTTTGTTCCGAGATATCAGCGTTGTTTGCAGGATTAATTTAAGTCTTCTAAAATATTCCTGAGTTTTATTCGAATTTGTTCATGTTTTATTGTTGATCCTTCATCAATTTCCAAATATTTATACACTCCCTCTTGCTCAAGTTCTTTTATATCACATTCTTGTCCCAAACTGATGTTCTCTTGGTGCTGCAGCTTTCCTGCTTTAAAGGTTGCTTTTGTACATTTGCCAAGACTAAATGACATTTTTATATCATCTGAAAAAAACTTTTGACTAATTGTAGTTGTGCTTTCAGTTCCCCATCTGATGAGCTATACAGTTTTAAATCATCGGCAAAGAGAAGACGAGAAGTCTTTACACTTTTTTGCTTTCTGGGAGCCAAATTATAGCCATGACCTAATCTGTTAAGCAGACAGTTTAATGGTTTCAGGACAAGGCAAAAGAGCAGTGGTGACAGAGAGTTAGAAACATAAACACCACGAAATTCCAAGGAAGACACAGAAGTAGCTTACATCCATCTTTATTCTTTCCATCCTGGTACCTCGGCTATTCGCCTTCAATGGGACATACTTTAACATTTTCAGAGTTCTTTTATATATGCATTAATTGATTAATTAAGCATAATTTGATTAATTAAACATCATAATGTCAAACATTTAACTCTTTCACCACTGAAACCTATTCCAAGGAAAGAAACATTTCCATTGTTTGACAATTTAAAATTCATTTTTTTCTTTTTTTCTCCACTTACAAAATTTTCAAAATATTAGTTACAAAATATATAAATATAAATAAACTAAACACTCCAAATTTAATTATTAGATAAATTTCCTTAATACAATAAATTCTTATCATTTAAACATTGATTATTTTGTACTTTTCTTTTAAATTTATCAGTGTATCTTCTACGTTTTTCTGCCTGTGTGATATTTTTAATTTATTATTTGTAATATCAGTATTACAAAACTTCATTTTTAACATGTATTACATCAACAAATATAAGTTAAATTTCATTTTAAATTTCCAAATTCATTCCCTTAGGGAATAAAGTATGATACTCAATAATCATCCTCTGTTCTAACTTACTTAGTGCTGCTTTATAATTTCCTTTGCTAAAATGGGGCCTGGCTAGAACACTGTGTCTTCCTTTGAATTTCGTGGTGTTTATGTTTCTGAAGAAATTTGAGGTTTGCTTCCTGGAGGTGTATTGTTTCTGAAGGTGACAGAGAGTTACCCTGGAATATTCCTCTTTAGAATTTTATCCCTAGAATAATGATTTGCCCTTTATCATGGCTTAACTGCAAAGTAGTTTGCCATTGTTTCATGGTCACTGTGATGTAGTTTATCAGTGTAGCGTGTATCTTATACATTTTTAAGCACTCTTTTATCCATGAATGTGGGATACTGGCAAATGCTTTTTTTGTAGTCTATCCATGCCATACTTAGATTCTTCCCCTGTTTACAGATCTCCACTATGACTTTATTTAACAACAAATGATCCTTTGTTCCATATGACTTTCTTTTATTACCCTTTGTTCTGTTATGATAATTGAATTTTCTTCTAAATGACTATAAATTCTGTTGGCATTAATTCCAGTGTATAGTTTATATGTCGTCAGAAGGCAAATTATCGGTCTATAGTTTTTAGGGTAGCTTACAGGTTCACTCTTAGGTAGAAGCATTGTTTTTCCCTGTTGTTGGCCAGGCTGGTGTATGTTCAGGGCACGCATACAAATAGTTCTTACTCATGGCTAAATCTTCGCACAAAGATGTTAATACTTTTAGTCAGAAGTTAGGTACTGTATCTGGGCCTGGGGTTTTCCAATTAGAGGCTTTTCTTAACTTTGTTTCAATCTCTGTGGCCGTTACTTCATCCCATTTCATATCCTGTACATTTCAACTTCTTATTCTTTCTTTACTTCTTCTATCCTTTTAGCATCTTTATTATGTTCCACAGAGTCTTCATAAATATTTTTCCAAAATGTATCTATTTCTTCTTTTTTCTGGTGGTCTTTTAATTCCTTTTATCTTGTTTCCCAATTCTCTATAAAACATTTTTGGGTTATCAGTAAATTGATTATTTTGTACTTTTCTTTTAAATTTATCAGTGTATCTTCTACGTTTTTCTGCCTGTGTGATATTTTTAATTTATTATTTGCGATAGTGCATGATAAATCCTGATCTGTTATAACACTGCACATTGCTTTTATCACATCTACTATTCTAAGTATTTTTGTTGATGTGTTCCCTCTTCTATACTCTTCTAACAGTGACACTTCTTGTCTTAATTGCTTTGTAGTTTTCTCTGTTTGATACTTCCATGATGGTATTCGATTTCTCTCTGTCCTTTCCCTTACTACCCTGTGCTCTTGTGGTAGGACTTCATTTGTTATTAATTTGGCTGCAAAGTAATGTATCCTATTTACTTCTATCTTAATATGGCTATCCATCTCTATTAAATCAAGTAACTCTTCTCTTAGAGCATTTTCTTCTAAACTGAGGGGACATTCTTTGTTCATTCTATAGAAAGTTCTAGAGCTTTTTCCTTTGCCACGTTCTCTTAAGTTTCACCCTGTGTCATCCGTTTCTTCTTCAGATGGGAACTCACCGACCTATCACTCCACGGCATTGACTGTGTCAGAGTTGCCACAGTTTCCTGTTCTTCACCTTGCTGTATAGCTCCATCTGAACCTTTGTACTGATTTCCTATGGGAGGCTTTAAAGTATCTTCATATATCAATGATTAGATGCTTCCTGCTCCACTGGTTTCTGCTTAATTTGGGTGTCCATTGCTCAATCTTGTACTGTTATCGGAGTTAAAATTTTTATACTAAGTCCTTCACTTTGCAGGTAATTCATAACCTCAGTTTCTATTTCTATAACTTCTCCATTACTAATCCCCCTTTTCTACTTTTCCTCTTTGTTTTCTTATTTTTTTGTATTGTGAAATTTTACATATCCAGATGTCTTTGCCTGTATTTCTCTTCAAATATCGTTGGTGCTGCTATTTTTGCCTTGATTAGTTCTGCTTTCTCCTTTGCATAAATATTGCAGCATATTACATTTCTTTTCCTTTCCCGTGTCCGTATTTCTTTCTAAGATGTCTCCTGCTCCTCTTGTTTTCTTTACTTTGGGGACCAGTTGTTCCATCATGCTGTGATATGACCTGGACTTTCTACACTGAATCCTTCACTTTGAAAACATGAAATAACTTCAGCTTCTGTTCACTTCTCCTTTACTAATCATGTCTTCTACATTCCCTCTTTGTGATCTTATTTTTTATTGTGAAATTTTCCGTATCTGGATGCCTTTGCCTATATTTTTCTTTAAATATCTTTGGGGCTCCCTTTTTGTGTTGATTAATTTGGCTTTCCCCTTTGCATAAATACTGTACCATATCAGATCTCTCTTTCTGGAGCTAAATCTAGAGAATTAGAGCTGTCACTGCTTTCTAGGCATTATAATCCTGAGTATTATCTCCAAGATTCCTTATATAGTTAGATAACAGTGGGATTTTCATTCATTTTATTTGCAACCTTAAGCTTATAGTGTTTATTTGAGTTCCCTGTCCTTATTAGTGTTTTTGGGCTAGGTTGAGCTTGGCTTCACTTTTAAACTCAATACTATTTGTAGGTTTTATAGAGCCTTTTTCTTCCCTTTTTTAAATGTGGTTATCCTATAGTGTCACAACAAGGGGGATGTTCTTAAATCTTTCTGCATTTGTATCGTACTGTGACATGGCTTACAATGCAGCTATCCAAAAATATATAGAATTTACAGAAAATGTCAGTGACTGACATACTGGGGACATTTAGGGTTTGGTCCCAGTTGATAAATGTATCATTAGTTTGGGACTAGTCACTGGCACAGAAATCCTTAACTGTAGAGGTATTGGGGTAGTCACTGGTACAGAAATCCTTAAATTTGGAACTATTGGGGATAGTCACTGGTACAAAAATCCTCAAATGTGGAGGTATTGGGAGTAGTCACTGCTACAGAAATCCTTAAATGTGGAGGTATTCGGGGGTAGTCACTGGTACAGAAATTCTTAAATCTGGAACTATTGGGGATAGTCACTGGTACAGAAATCCTTAAATGTAGAGGGATTCAGAGCAGTCACTGGTACAGAAATCCCTAAATGTAGAGGTGTTGGGGTAGTCACTGGTATAGAAATCCTTAAATGTGGAGGTACTGGGGGTAGTCACTGGTACAGAAATCCTTAAATGTGTAGGCATTGGGTAGTCACTGGTGCAGAAATCCTTAAATGTGGAGGGATTAGGGGTAGTCACTGGTACAGAAATCCTTAAATGTGGAGGTATTGGGGGTAGTCACAGGTACAGAAATCCTTAAATGTGGAGGCATTAGGGGTAGTCACTGGTACAGAAATCCTTAAATGTGGAGGTATTGGGAGTAGCCACTGGTACAGAAATCCTTAAATGTGGAGGTATTGGGGTGTCACTAGTAGTCACAGGTAAAGAAATCCTTAAATGTTCTGGTATTGCATACAAAATTAGTCTTTGTTGTGACGGAAATACTACTGAGTCAACATCTGATCAGAAAATGGAAGGGATAACGGTAAGAGGTGAGCGGAGTAATTGCTTATCACTCAAGATGATAGTCAGAATGATTAATTTTTCATGTATTTGTATTTTTCATCACGCATTCTGGATAATTTATTTTAAGAAAATTATGGAAGCATTGGGTATATTTGTTACTAAATGTGTAAATTTATCATAATCCTGCAATGTAAATCACCAACAAAGATTGTATTAATTTTGATCATCAGTTTCCCTAACTCAACAAGATATGCTTGTTGTTTCTTCTGAATCATCAAAAAGGTCCTGTAACAACCATTTACATAGTAATCCTTTATGGTTTGTATTACGTGGTGGTGTGATAAAATTATTATGGATGTGGGCAGTCCTGTGGTACAGAGGGTTAAAGTCCTTATGGTGCCCCAGATGTCCTATGTTTGATCAGTGGCATTGGCTCTGGAAGGGCCACATAGGATGGATGGAACTGATTTCCAGTGATAACTCACCCATCTTGGGGAGAGGGAGATAGCCATTGCTCACTGCTATAAGAATCATTCAAGCCTTATGGGTTCCAAACTGCATAAGTCAGAAGGTTGGGCATGTGTGAAAATGCATACACACCTCCTGAGGCAGTGTTCACGGAACATGTAAGACTGCTATGAGGGGGCAGGAGTTAGGCATAGTCAATTGTCAAAAGTGTAATGTTGAACCTGCGTCCTCAATGTAATCATCAGCACTGGACTATGGATTGGGTAGGGTCTAGAGAAGGCTCTGGAGGGTTCAATAGACCTGGTGGATGAGGAGAGGAGCTGGGGAGATAAAAAAACACCCATATGGGTGTACATGGTCACACATCCACCAGTTCCACAAGGTCTATAGGACTGGAAGGTGTTACACTCTGAAACTGGCATGAAGCTACACGGGTACTTAAACCAGGTTCAAAAACTGCAGAGATGTTTACATAGTGCAGATTCATGACGCTTTCAGACTGCACATATTCTTATTAATGCTTCAGGTATTAAGGAGAACAATCCTTACCTCATTACTTTTCGCAGTTGTTCATTTTGGATGTGTGTTAATTTTACTCTGCTTAAAAAAAACAACAAAATGTATATTCCAGGAGAGAAGAATCTAATAGCAATCAACTCCAAAACAGGGTGATGAGTTACATATCTCCATCCATGTAGATAAACACTAAACCCCAGTACCAACTACAAAGCCAATAATTCATGTCAGTTATCCTTTCTCTAAATTAAGATGCCATCATTAGTTGGGAATCAGGCAACTCTACAAAAGTGTTTTTCTGCTAGTGCCATTTGTGCAAAGTAAAATTAGAGAAAGTACTTCCAGCACCAATGCACTTTGCCCAACTGTTATTTAACCATGGAATTAGTGTATATATGATCGGGGGAGTACCCCCCATAGGATGTGCTGGGAGCTGCTCCCCCAAATGAGAGGTGTAGGGGGGTTAGTCTCGTGCAAAACAAACTTTCAGATTTGCTGGAAGTGGTTTTCAGTGATTTTACTTCACTTAAACATCACTTACTGAAATTACATTTGGCAAGTCAATATGAACCACTTGAGTGAAGGCAGGATATCACTCAATATGTGAATTTTTCCTGCATCATACAGGGCTGTGGATAATCACTTTGAATCTTCCACAGACTTGAACACCCCAGACTTCATTTAGCCATCACATGAACAATTGTCAATGTCATTGCAAATATCCTGTAATCCTTTTGCTTTTCTGGACATATCACTTAGTTTGGCTACAGGAAGATAGTTGACTGTCGTTTATTCTTCATTCAATTTAGTGTAGTGTCTTCAAATGGGGTCATTGAATCAACAATGACTATGACATAGTCAGTTCAGGGACCTGGCTTCGTTAACTTTAGTAGTTTTCAAATCGACCATGTGAGTGCTTTTTTTTTCCTGGCAATTTCTGTTTTGGCCTGCCCAGTGGTGTGAACATTGGCTCTAGGTGATGGTCAGTGTTGATGTGGTGCTCCACTCACACGTACAAAATGGGAAAAAGGGGTTGATGCCAATGCTGAATGTCTATTTAGGTGTCAGGAGAATATATATGTGTGAGGGTATATTTTTATTACAGGACATCTAAGGTTTTGTTCTGTCATAATTAGATCTCTTCACTGGTGAGTCTTTGAGAACCACAGAATAAAATCTAGGAAAAAAAGTTTCTTACTGTGGTTTCCATATGATGAAAGTTTCATCCTGGATATGTTGCTCTATAGTAGCAGTTTTGGTGCAAAAGATTAAGGCTATGACACTTTCACCCTATAGTCCTAGGTTTTATTTCCTCAGCCTCTGTCTCAATTTGCCTACTATGTGACTGAGATAATTACTTAACCAGACACTTCTCCTGAATAGAGGATGGTTATTAGCAGGTTTGCATTTATACTTCTCCTGTATGGTCTCAATGTCAGCAATAAATAACTGACTTTCAGTAAGCACATGGCAGTTTCTGCACTGTCTCAGAAATCCTAAACAAGGAGAGCTTATGAAGTGCATGGTTCCCTTCTACTCGAGTTCTTATTATTCATTTATAAAATGGGGCTTTCCATGAGTGGCTACTGTATGCTTGCAGGTAACTTTTGGTTATATAAGGGGGACAGCTACTGCTAACAGATGTATGTAGTTTTAGTGTCAAAATGTATTAGTGAGTTTGTAATTCAGCCAACCCCATACAAACTATTTCAAATATAGCCAGGTAGTTTACAACCATGAATCAGTAGAGCTAAAGTATCTGGCCATATGCCATACTGAGGTTCTCCAAAAGGAAAACAGATAGTCATAACTTATGGTAAAACAGTCACAGTACCACTGAATGTGTTCAACTCTTCAAATTGCAAAAGTTATAATGCAAGCAAATGCAGGACAGATTAACTTAATAGTGACTCACTATTGTATGGTGGTATCTATGGTACTTTTTCACTATCTGTCTGCAAGGTCAATCTGTGCCCAGTTACTCTGTCTCAGAGTCCAGTGAAACTAACTCAAATAAGTGCACATACTCCTCTTACATGGTGATGCCAGGGTAGCAGAAATGATTTAAGAATGTGATGTATTTTTTCTGTGTTATTTTAGACTGTTAGCACATGTGTAGACTGTGTTTCAATTCTAATCTGCAGTGTGTATCATATCTCTCAACCTTTTAGTGAAATAAATCTGGAAAAAGCCTGAAAAAATGACCAAAAATAGGGACAGATTTTAAATATTGTTCTTATAAACGTAGAAAGCTGCTAGAGTAACAAGGTTTGTGTTAACATACATTTGCTGAAGCCTATGAAGTCTGAAACTCAAATGTATGTTATTATTTAGTGACTTCAATCCTCAGATCGTCCTAGTGATTTGCCAGAAAACCACACATTTTATGAGGAATAGGGAAAAATATGAGGCAGAAATTTGGACATTTTGCAAAAATCTGGACAGTTGAGAGGTATGGTGTGTGTCTGTTTCCTGTGGCTTGAGAATGTGCATAGTTTCCACAGTAAATGCAAACAAAGGAGATGAAAGGAAAACAAATGTCCAAAACTTGTTAATCAAGTGTAAAATATAACTTCCTGCTTCTCTAGTGTCAGGAATCTTAAAGTCATAAAATATGCAATTATAATATGCTTTGAAGAGACAGTTGGTCAGATGCAAATAGTTAATTAAGCAAGAAGTAAATAAATGTATGGCAAATCCTTCCTTCTTTATTTTCTATTGTTTTCTGGGAATGGGAAAGGACTGGTGTAACTACCCTTATTTCTGAGAAACTGCTGCACTGCACATGGGGGTCTGAATGCGGAAAAAGAGTTTGATTACACCTCATTTTCTGTGGGAACAGAAATGATGAGCTGAGGTTTATATACTTAAAGGAGAAAGCAAAGTCAGTTAGTCTTGCTAGGTAGATCTTAGTAATCATATCTATAAAGCTTTGCTGTTTGAATTCTGCCTTTTATAATTTTAACTTAGAATAGTTAGAGACAGTATCAGTGTAAGATATAATAGAGTCAGTTAGGGTATTTAGCTGTAGATTTGGATGCTGTTTTAAATATTAATGATTGTACAACTGACAGTTATTTTTATATTCTCTGTGCATTGTCTTGAGCTCCACATATTCAGTCTGCTGCAGTACTGTCTTGACTTTGTCATCATTTAAGTAAAGTCTAATGTATTCACTTTTAAGATCTTGTGGTTAGTAATTATTTGTTAATTTATTTTTGCATTGTTATTTATTATCTAAGAAGATGGTATAATTTAGCACAATATGTTTGTAAAGTTGTAATATCCACATCTAGTTAGTCAGCTCACTCAACCATATTAACAGTGAGATATTTTTATTATTTATATTTGGCTAAATCAAAAGTGGTCAGGTAACAAATATATCATATATATATATATATATATATATATATATATATATATATATATATATATATATATATACTTAGAGTAGTGGTACCATTACCATGTGATTAAGAAAGCAGTGAGGAATTAGAAAATTCTACCAGCCTTCCCTGGGAATTGTGTTTTGTGTGTATGTGTGTGTGTGTGTGTGTGTGTGTGTGTGTGTGTGTGTGTGTGTGTGTGTGTGTGTGTTTATAATAATTTGAAAATACAGTTTCCACGCCAAAGAATCATTTCTATAAGTGGTCAGTGTATTGTCCTAGTCCAGCTGTGGATGTCAGCAGCCAATACCCAGGACAGCAGTACATATACTCTTTATACTTTTGGGACCAGGCTGAATTTCTTGAATTGATTACTGAATCAGATTGGTGTGCATTTTTGTTTTTACATTACCTTGTCGAGTTCCAGTGATATGACCCAAGAATGTATCCTGCTGGTAAGCATCAGGCCTATGTGGGGGGATGAAGTGGATCCATGGACCATAGCCCCTGTCCCTGACATATCCAGATGGTTCACTAGTTGACAGTTGTGAAATTCAAACCCTTCCATTGCCAGCTTGGTCTTCACATTGGTGGAAAGTGGTATCATCTGTTGCATATGCCATCAGGAGTTTCCATCACACATAAAACCACTAGCCAGGACTCAGACCTTTGTGAAGCAGTCACAGGTGCCTTTAATGCTTAAAGCAGCAGACAAAGCTCCTTATGTCACATGCAGAGCAGTATCATGATTCATCCAGTGGCTTATTCTTCTTGTGGCTACATGTGTGTGCCTGTCATGATCCAGGTGAACCCCACATGAAACCTTTCCCGTATCATTCACTAGGGATTCTGCAAACCCCCCACTCTGTCCACAACTTCTCTGTCTCACAAACATTGGTCGTTTCTTGGCAGTTTGCTTCATTTTTATGATAGATAGGCTTCCGGATACTTAAGACTGAATGCTTTCCAAGATGCCTTGAGGCAATATGCTATTATTACTAAACAAGAATTTTCCTCTTCCTGTCTATACAGTATAAAAGTGAACACTAGTACAGGGAGGAGATATATGATCACAGCCCTTTTAATGGTTTTATGTCTCCATTTCAGCATGCAGCAGACCATCCTGCAATCATTTTACAACCACTGAGATTCATAGACATGATCTGCCATGTGTAAAAGATACACAGCATATCCTTTTTGGTGCACAATATTGACATGAGCATGATTCGTGAACCGAATCATGCTTATGTCAGTGTACAACTCCTGGGCAGTTTGGGGAAATGTAAGGCATACTGAGCATGCTCAGTTCACTCCACATTTCTGCAGTGTGCAGACCACTTACTTATATGTGGTTCACCTGCCCAAGAGGAATATTGTGCACATTGCCTTTTTTGATAACTGAATAATGAATATGTGTGTTTTTATCACACTCCCTATCAAATGAATGAAGATTGATGTTCTCCATAACATACACAGTATACAATGTTTATATAAATATTTGGGGAAATGATATTAAAATATGAAATTTGCAAATGTACTTTTGCCGTGTAATGATACAGATACAGCATCTACAGTAATGATCTTAATACTGAATTATTTTACGTCCTGTTCATGTAGTGTCAGTCACCAGATGGTCAAAGTTATTAAAAGATGGAATTAGTTTAAAAGGCCAGTCTATGATATACCAGCCAAAACTCCAATGTCGCTTCCACTTCACACTTTGGCACTCAGAAGGGTTACTTCTATTTCAAGCTGAGAATTTTCTAGTATAGGGACAGTGAGTTAAGTTATACTAATTTAAGGAACATAGGCATTTATGCTGGTGGTTTCAGCTAATACTTTTCAATGTGATAGTCATTCTACTTCCGTCTTGGGTTCATAGGTTCATAAGCTATTAGTAGACAATTGATTGGGAAGATAATTTGCAGCCTATTCACTGATACTCTCAGTGCCTGTTACCCCATTGCATAAAGGTTTACTGGGTAAAACTAAGGATATATTTGTGGTTTCCCATCCATTTGAGCAGGTTGTGTTTAAAAGGATGAGAAAATTACCTTAATATGAAGGTAGAGCCCATTCCAGAGAAGAAAAATTGTTTGATTGCGGTATGCAAATATGAAGGAAGTCACTCAGAAAAAGTCACATGTAGGCCAAGCAGAGATCAATCCTATGGAGTCTGTAACAGACAAAGAAGACATCAGTTTTAAAGTGGTCTGTCTTAGGTAATAGATCTTGTTTTGTTTTTGTTTTTGTTTTTTTTTTTTGTTGAGGAAACATTTGGGTATGTCTTGCTGGATCACATATCTTGACAGGTACATACCAAAGGGAGCAGTGTATTGAATATGGCCATAATAACTGGGGAGTAGAAAGCCACTCTAGTGGTATAGGGAGATGAATCCCTGACTATGGCCTAGGTGGCCTGAGTTCAATTAGCAGCTCCATTGATTGAGGGAGGATCAGGGGCCCCCATCCTAAGAAGGCTGGAGTTCACTGATGATGCTTCCTAACAGGAAGCATGATCCAAAGAGGGGAGTCACCCTCAGATGTAATCAATGAGTGTGGAGTCAAGGAAAGGGAAGGAAAGTGAGTATGGCATATAAAAGAAACCCTCCTTGGACAGAATCACAGATGGCCATACCCCTAGGATGCCCTTAGGTTCTACAAACAGACCCAGCAATACCAGAGTAGCCCAGGGAGTATGAGGATGGCTGGCAGACCCGGCATGAACATGGCGCATTGGAGGCTGGACCTAAAGGATGAGGTCTATGGGGCTCAAAATAATGAATAAGAGGGAAGTAGAGAAGTATAATAACATTTATTTTTGGACCTGGAGAAATACTCTTAATAATAAGTTGGGCTAAGTAGAAAGATTTTCTAACAACCACGGTTACATGGTGGCCTAAGGAGAACTCATTGTCAACAAATGTGCTCAGATCTCTGATAAATGTATCTCATTTGAGGGGGTGGCATTTCTGTAGTGGAAGCAAGGATATTCCAGTTTGCCAAAGGATATGATGCCACACTTTGGATTCATATCAACTCATTGAAGGTCATTTCGAGGAACAGAAAAAAAAGTTCATTGAAATCACTTTCGACAAACTCAACAATTTTTTTTTTGCAGGAGGGCAAGCCCCACTGCACTCACAATGTAGGGGGGCGAGGGTCAACACCACACACATTGAACTTATATATACCAACTTCAAGGTCAAACAACAATGGAGAAGGAAAAAGATTCTACAGTCATCAAACTTAATTTCTGTGAACAGCACTCTCTTTTTGTGTGCACCGAAATTATGTTTGATCCCATGACATACCCCCCATTATTTTTGGCCTTTAGCTTGATACCAAGATTGTGTCACCATTTGTCTGTGTTTCCTATTCCTTCTTATAGAATCTCAGAGTACCCAGGGGATTTAAGGATGGCTCCAAGATAACAGCTACTCGTAAACGTAAAGGAAGCAGTCCCTGTACCAAGGCTTAGGGGACACCTTTTGTGATGACCTTTTTTAAGACTAGTGTGCTCCCAATCATAATTTGCTGGGCTCTGTTCATGAGTCAGATTGCTCTCCATCATGGAACATTTATTTATTTATTTAGTTTACATTTGTTGACTGGGCTAGTCTAACTGGATATATGTCCATTTTCAGTAGAGGCCCGGGGAGAAAAGCTCCAAGCATCAGCAGTGACAAAGCATACAACATATACGAATAGTAAAATGGGTTACAGTTCATTGTTTAAATTGTAGGTAAGATAAACTTGTACTTGCTTAGCATTAGCTTGATAAGTTTATATATAACAGTTGAGTGAGGAATGATGTCGAGCACTTTGGCTAGGTCAAGGTAAGCTGTGTATGTGTACTGATGTGCACTTGTCCAAGGCATCAGTGACTTTTCAAGGAAATACACAAAAAAAAATCCAAAAAACACAGTGGTTAACTCATTAACACCTATGTGTTGTGGAATGTCACACCTCTAACAGAATACACACATCCTGGCATTCCAGAACATTTTCTGGAAAATCAACTTAAAAGCTTAAGATAAACAAATGTAATTATTTTGTGAACAATAAAAGCTATTAAAACTGTACAAGTGTTAACAGTAAAAAGTATCCTTTACAGCAATAACAGTTAGTGCATTCATAGTCTTTCCATAAATGCTATAATATTTTATAATGCACACAAATTCATAGCTTTTTTACTAAGCTTTCACAAACAAATGGTCTTACCTTCTAAACTATGCAACCTAGACATATATTGTTAGAACACTTTTGTTAACCAGACATAAATTTCGACATGACAGCACGAAATTCCTCTCTGGATGCATATTTATTGAGACATGTACAGAAATATGAAAGCATATGCTTGATTGTATAATTAGCAATATATGTAACACGGAATATCTCTCAGGATGTATAACCTATAGTGCAAATATCAGTGACAGTTTTCTTTAAAAATATCAAAGGTTTCACCTGATATCATGCAATAGTTTGTAATTCACTTTTGTGATACAAATGGACAACATTAACAATGAATTTTCCACCAAAGAATTTTACACCATATCCCTAAACAGCATGTAAGTCTCTGAGTGAATATTCTGAAATTCTGTGCTGTATTTGTTACAGATCAAGACCAACATCTCAATGTAAGTGTGACGTCCCGACTCTAGGTCAGTAATCAAGGAGCCTGAATCCTCACCACTGACACTGGAGAGGGATGTTCACTTGGAATACAAATGATCAGTATTTCCAGATGCAGACTTCTCTGCATCAAGCACAATGTCCCTTAAGAGCATACAGAGAAAACAGTCAGCCCAGGCTCTGGATTTCTGTCTCCCTCCAGGTCCCCAGTAAGACTCCCCACTGGCACAGCTTCAGAGTTAAGTCCTCAGCCAAATGCCCAAGCCAAGTCCTCCACCACTCTCTCTGTGAAACCACTGCTTTGTGTCCCTACTCACACTTTGAGATTTGACTTACAGACACACACACACACACACACACACACACACACACACACACACACACACACACACACACACACACACACACACACACACACATACACACACCTGGGAAAAGCTGGCACAGGTTTACTAGCTATGCCCCCTTCTGCCCGAAACTATAAGGTAGTTATCACTGCCACCAGGTATTACAAAGCCAGCTACCTAAGACTCTTGCAAGGGTACCCAATTATACTGAGTGAAATTAATATTAATACAAATGGTAATGTTGACCAAACAACCAGGCTTTCAGGAGTGGCCAGAGTTATCACCAAATAAATGTATGAAAATACTCTCATAACTTAAATATTTTCTAAAAAGGACCAGCCACAATGAAACGTTTATATATATATTTAATAATAAATAATAAAAGAACATGAGAATACTAAATATTTATTTACAGTAAACACCAGAGTTTCAGACACAGGGAATATTAAAAATAATACTAATGGAAAGTTTCACACAGTTATAGAAAAACATTATTTAGCTAGTCTCACTATCTATTCCCGATTGACTAAAATAATTACCATTCCTACTTACAGAATAGAGCAAGGCAAGATGGGTGAGTGGTCCTTGTGTCAGATCCAAGACAGAATACAGAATGCTCCTGACACTTCAGTCTCCTCTAATATTAAAACATAATTTCTGCACAGAATACCACCGCATACATCTGGTCATCCGACTCTGTTTTCCGCACTATTCCCCATTAGAAGCTACCAGGGTTTAGCATCTATGTGCTACAATGCACATCGACAGAGCTTTGTTCAGATGTGGTGCACCTGCTGGAAGTCATAAAACCATAAAACCATTTCATTCTTCCTGCAGGAGCTGTAACCTATTCTCTAACGCAGACATTGCATCTCTGGCTCCCTTCAAAACTGTGGGATAACATTGTTATGGCTTAACCAATAAAGTAATTTAATTTCAAGAATATTTTGCAAAGTCAGGTGGATTAAGATTAACCTCTTCACTTCTAGTATATGCTGTTACAATGTATACATTGGAACAGTTGCAATAATGCATGTACGTCTCTTTTCCTTCCAGCAAGGCACACTGTTGATACATTTTAACACAAGCAAACCTCACAAATACATTTTCAGTACAATCATCTGTACAAATCAGTTTGATATACAAATAACATATAATGATTTACAAAATTCCAGTTAGATGTGCTGGCATATGTTACAAATCCACTGCCCTATTTCTCCTGGCATGGCTGGCAGTACTTCCTATTGTCACACATTTCTCCCGCTTTGAAGACTCAAGCTAGTTTTCCAAGTGCCCCTTGACAAATGTTGCTTGAGTGAAATGAGCCTGTCTGGGAATACATTACCCCATACTCTGTCTTAAGATCCCATCTGCGTTAACATTGCTAACCCCACTACAGTGCTACACTGCAATATCATATGCCTGCAACCCTAGGCTCCACCATAGAAACTTGGCAATTTTCTGGCTTTCTCACTGTAGCCATAGAGCCCCTTAGACTCCTCCTGCCTCCTACTGCAAATACTTAGCACCACAACCTCCCTATCATGGTAAGGTTTCATCATGTTAACATGGTACAATCTGTGCTTCTGCCTCCTGCCTAGCAGTTCTATCATATAGTTAACATCACTGACCTTCCTTAACACTTTGAAGGGTCCCTCCCAAGCTGCCAGCAGTTTATTGTGTCTGACGGGAATGAGAACCCTCATCTGCTGTCCCAGAGCATACTCTCTGGCTTGAGCATTCTTGTCATTCCAGACATTTTTCTGCTGCTGATCTCCTGCCAGGTTCCCCTGGGCCAAGACCATGAGCTCTCTAATCCTTGTCCTGAGGTTTAGGATATATGCTGCAACAGACTTCTTGTGGGATTCACACTCATCATGAATCAAATCTAAAGGCCCCCTCACTCTATGTCCATACAGAAAATCAAAAGGTGCAAACCTGTAGATTCCTGGGGTATCTCTCTGTAAGCAAACAGCAGATGGGGCAAATATTTGTCCCACTCTCTCTTAAAATGGTCTGCAAATGCCCGTCGCATGTTCTTAAGTGTAGAGTTTAACCTCTCCACAACAGCATTAGTCTGGGGATGGTAGGGGGTGGTCTTTAGGTGCTTCACCCCCCAGTGCTTCCACAGACAAGCCAGCAGGTCTGACATGAAATTAGCACATCTGTCAGTCAGTATTTTTTTTGGGAATCCTACCCTGCTGAAAATCTCTAACAAAGCATTTGCCACCTTTTTTGCCTCAATGCAGGACAGAGCCACCGCCTCAGGGTATCTGGTAGCATAATAAATTACTACTATGATATATTTCTTCCCTGTGGAACTTGAACTTCTCACAGGCCCCACAATATCCATAGCTACCCTCTGAAATGGCTCCTTTATCACAGGCAAAGACATCAAAGGAGCTTTGATCTTGTCTCCCGCCTTGCCTACTTTTTGGCAGTACTCACAGGTCCTGCAGTACTCTGTTACATCCCTTGTAATCCCAGGCCAATAAAAGTTCTGCATAATACATTTCTTGATACACTTTATGCCCATATGACCTACAAAAGGAATGTCATGGGCTATGGCTAGAAGTGCCTGATAGTAAGCTCTAGGCACTACCAACTGCTGTATTACCTCACTCTCTAGTCCTCCCTGAGGGGTCCACTCTCTGTACAGTAACCCTTTGTTCCAGTATACAGACTCCCCTTTTCCTTGATAATCAGGTGTCTCCCTAGCTACCTCCCTCAATCCTCTTAATGTAGGGTCTGAGAGCTGAGCCTGTCTCAGTTCTACTTTTGTGACTCTTCCCAGCTCCCCTTCCACAGGAAGTCTGGTATCCTCTGACAGTGGTACTACCACTCATCTCTGCCCTTGCAGTCACTCTGTCCAAGGAAACATCAGTACCTACCAGCAGCTGTGTCTTGCTTTCAGGCTCACTGTTACAGGGTAGTTCCCTCCCTGAAACAGCCTCACCACTAGCCCAACTTCAGATGTGGTGTCTGTCTGTCTGGGTCTTTCCCAGGCTGCCAGATCCACATGTCTGTCTCCAAGCCTGACTATGTGCAACTGCAAGCACACAAGGTACTGCATTCTCAAAATCATTCCCAATAAAGACATTGGCAGGAATATCCTCAAGCACTCCTACTTGCTTGCTTCTTTTTCCACCCTCCCAGTCAAGGTGAACCCTAGCCAAAGGCATTTGGAATGGGGTCCCTCCTAATGCTCTGACTGGAGTGGACTACCCATGCAAGTACTGTTCCTCTTTAACCACAGCAGGCTTCACAATGGTTATTCAGAGGCTGTGTCTCTCTTAGCAATGGCCTGATTTCCATCCACTAAGATAGGATTTGACCTCTTGTTATAGTTTGGTACCCCTGTTGTCTCTGGACAACTTACCACTGGCATACTGTTATTCCCACTTGCTGACTCCTCCAAATTGTGTTCCCCACTTTGCCTCCTTGGACATCTGTATGCTACATGGCCCCACTGGTTACATTTAATACATTTAACCCTTGATCCTGGCTGTGTAAATGAACTTGTGGCTTCCTCTGTTACTAGTGGACTCCATCGGGGCGGTTTAAGCTGCCCACCATGGGTTCCCTTATATCCATGTACAGCACTGGGTTTCCCTTTCCTGTGCAGTGATGCCCTGCTTGCTAAGTAGAGATCCCCTTTCTTCTCCAGCTTATCTGCAGTTACATTCTCGGTCTGCCAATCATATTCTCATGTCCTCAGGCAAAGTGCTAAGGGCTTGTTCCCTTAACAAAAGGTCTGCCAGTCTTTGAAAAGTGGTAACCTGACACCCATCACTCACTTATGAAAATAAGTGCTTAACTCAGCAATATAATCGCACACTCTTTCATCTGCCTTGCATATATGCTCACAAAACGTTTTTTCTGTAAGCTTCAGGTGTTAACTTGAAACATTCTATTAAACAACAGTTGACTTTTTTATAGTTTAAACAATTAATATCAGACAATTTAGAAACAGCAGTTACAACTTTACCCTAGAGTAAGGGGGTCAGGAACTGTACCCAGAGCCCTTGGTCAAATTATTCTGTTTACATATCCTTTCAAATATATGAATAAAACTATCAAAATTATCACCCTCTGTAAACTGTGGAAGAAATTTACTGACGTTTATTGCTTTTTGGGTTCAGTTATTCCCTTCCCCATTACCTCCATGACCCAGATGAAGGGTCAGCATCTCCCTCTCATGTTGGCCACCAGTTCAAGTTTCTTTAATTCCAGATGGATTTTTAAGTCCTCTGAGGAAAAGGTGAACTGCCTTGTTTCTGAGGGCCGCAAATTCCCATGACCGCACTGGTTATTCCCCTGGTTGCTAGTCTGTGTTCTAGTTGTGACTTAGGCTGAAATAATTTCCTCTTTAGTCAGGTTGGTATACACCAGTCCTTTGGCTTCACACACCTTGGCCAACTGGTTCTTTGGGGTCAGCTTGCCATAATCCTCTGTTGACATTTTTGCCTGCTTTCCCTGACTAAACTAATCTAACAAAAAATAAATAAAAACTGCTGTGATATGAATCTGTGAATGTTTACTGTGTGGCTGCTGAGAGAATGCACAGCTTTAGTGACAACTGCTTACAAGCAACAGAAGTTCAATATCCACACCACTGCTCATCAATATGTGACATCCCCACTCTGGGCCAGTAATCAAGGAGCCTGAATCCTCACCACTGACACTGAAGAGGAGCGTTCACTTGGAATACAAATGGATGCACTCAGTATTTCCAGATGTAGATAATCAAGTACAATTTCCCTTAAGGGCACACAAGGAACACAGGCAGCTTGGGGTCTAGATTTCTCTATCTGTCTCCCTCCAGGTCTGCAACAAGACTCCCCACTGGCACTGGTACACCTTCACAGTTAAGTCCACAGATGAGTGCCCAAGCCAAGTCCTCCACCACTCTCTGTGTGAAACCAGTACTTTGTGTCCCTACTCCAAGTAGCTGACACACACACACTTTGAGATTTGACACACACACACACACACACACACACACACACACACACACACACACACCTGGGAAAGGCTGGTACAGGTTTACTAGCTATGCCCCCTTCTGCCCAGACTATAAAGTAGTTATCACTGCCACCAGGCACTATAAAGCCAGCTACCTAAGGCTTTTGCAAGGGTACCTAATTATACTGAGTGAAATTAATATTAATACAAATGGTAATGTTGCCCAAACAGCCAGGCTTTCAGGACTGGCTAGAGTTATCACCAAATAAATATAGCACATACTCTCAAACTGTAAATATTTTCTAAAAAGGACCAGCCACAATGAAAAGTTTAAATATATTTTAATAGTAAATAATAAAAAACATGAGAATGCTAAATATCTTCAGTCACATGAAATATTAAAAATAAGATGAAAAACTTCACACAGTTATAGAAAACAGTGTTTAGCTAGTCTCACTATCTATTCATGATTGACTAAAAAAAATACTGTTCCTACTTACTAAATAGAGCAAGGCAAGGGTGAGTAGTCCTTGTTGTCAAATCCAAGACAGAATAAAGAATGCTTCTGACACTTCAGTCTCCTCTAATATTAAAACATTATTTCTGTTCAGAATGACATCACATACATCTGGTCATCTGACTCTGTTTCCCGCACTATCCCCCATCATTAGAAGCTACCAGGGTTTAGTACCAATGTGTTACAATACACACAGATAGAGCTTTGCTCAGATGTGGTATAACTGCCGGAAGTCATAAAACCATAAAATCCATTACACTCTTCCTACAGGAGCTGCAACCTATTCTCTTGCACAGACATTGCATCTCTGGCTCCCTTCAAAACTGTGGGATAACATCTTTATGGCTTAACCAATAAAGTAATTTAATTTCAAGAATATTTTGCAAAGTCAGGTGGATTAAGATTAACCTCTTCACTTCCAGTATATGCTGTTACAATGTATACATTTAAACAGTTTCAATAATGTATGTACATCTCTTTTCCTTCCAGCAGGGCACACTGTTGATACATTTTAATACAAGCAAACCTGACAAATACATTTTCAGTATAAGCATCTGTACAAATCAGTTTGATATACAAATGACATATAATTATTTACAAAATCCAGCTAGCTGTGCTGGCATATGTTGCAAATCCACCACCCTATTTCTCCTGGCATGGCTGGCAGTACCTCCTATCGTCACAGTAAGTACTGAGGTGAGAATAGACTTGTCTATGAATGCAGCAGTATTTGTTGCAGTGTCTTAAATGGAGGGAGACACTTGAAACTCAACAGGTCATTATATTGTAAAATATGCCTCGAAGAAACCTCTGAAGGTGATAGAGGTTGTGTGAGCTTTGTGCTTCAGTCTAATAGTGAAGGCCACTGCTTGTGGTCAGACCTAAACAAGGAAAGAGCAATTAAAGGCACTGATTAGGTCCAATATATTTGATCTTCTTTTATGGGAGTCAACAATCTGGCTTAGAGAGTTTGCATTAATGAAGTCTAGAAAGTGTTGAGCATATTGAAATGCAGTAAAGTAAGTATTCCAGTTAACAGATGGGTAATTGATAATGTCAAGTACAACAGTTTCTGGTTCAATTCTAAGAGACTTCACCTTACGGAGGTAAGCCTGGTAGGTTGTTAGTGACATAGAACAGGGTCCTATAGTTGGCTGGGAATTGCTAAACAGTTTTATTTATAGTAACTAGGCTACGAAGTAATTTGCAATCATTATATAGTTTTATAGTTTTCTGAAGTCCAGAGCGAAATGAATTATGGAGGTTTATCAATACACTGCGATTAATTTCAGAGCAGCAATCAGCTGGCAATCTGAATACACGGTGAGCATTAAACTCCAAATCTTTTGTCACTGCGTTGAACTCATGTGTCAGTTATATGTTCATGGGTAGTTGCTAGGCAAGTAGTCCAGGAGATCATTAAAGAGTCTAGCCCAAATTTCAAGTTTTCCTAAAAGCACTGCTTGGTTAAGTGACTTGCTCAAGGTCATACATACCTCTCAACCATCCAAATTTTCACAGAATGCCCAGATGTTTGGCTCATATTTTTGGTCTTTTCCTCATAAAATGTGTTGTTTCCTGGCAAATTACTGATGATTGATGTCACTACATAATGGCAGGCATTTGTGTTTCAGACTCTATACCCTTTGGAAAATAAATGCTAATACAAAACGTGTTATTCTGTCAACTTTCTAAGTTGATAAGAGCAATACTTGAAAACTGTCCCTATTCTGTGGCCTTTGACCGTCCCCAAATAATTTTGGCTTTGTCCATATTTGTTGCATTAAGAGGTTGAGATGTATGAGGTCACACAGTAGGCAAATTAAAGTGGAAAGATTCAAACCCTGTACCCTTGGCACAAGAAACAGTTCATTAACAAGTCAGAGCTTTAGTCTTCTGGGTAATTGAAATCTCTCAGATCTCCCTTCTGAAACTCAGGAAACTTACATTTTCAGTCTAGCAATCTCCCACCAGAGGTATTTAGATACAGATATCTATACATTCAAGAGTTAAGAAAGCTTCTATGGATGGCAGTTTCCTGTTTAGGCTTCTAGCATTGGGCGATGTTACCCTTAAACTGTCCTAGTTTGGTCTGTCTAGGTTGGTAAGTCATGATTTGGTTAGTCTAGGTTAGTAGATGGAAGAAGGTTATATTGCCTAAAAAAAGCACTATGGAACCAGAGGAGATACAGGAAAATATCCAATGATCCTGAGGTGAAAGCCTGTAAGACAGTCAACCATCTCCCACCAGGCTGACACACAATGGATCCTCCCCTGAAATCGCACAAGTAGCTGAGCCCATCTTTGAAGTCAATCGTCTTTTGTTTATAATGAGGTACCATTCCTGTTGAAGGTAGGATGCAGCTGATGACTAGATTTATACCAGCCTTGGATGTATATTCTGAGAGTTCAAAGGTCTAAGATCTTTATCTTGCTTTTCTATCTGCTATATCATGTTTTTTACAGACTATAGCAATTCAGAAACTTTATTTCACCCATTTATTCATTTACTTTAAAAATCTGTCTGCATTTGTCTGAAATCAGGTGTATGAAATCACAGTTTCATAAGTTCCTAGATAAGTATTATGCGGGGGATGCCAAGATGGTGGTCGTTTGAGCAGTACCCTCTCCACATAGCTCCTACACTATTGAGCTGAATTACTGCAATAAACCAGCAGATCCTAGAAAAATAGCGCTCAGCTGAAAAGAACTACTTGCACTGAACCTGTTTCTACTTGAATCATCTTAAAATCCAGTAAAACTACTAATTAAACTAAATTTTACTATCCAGCAGTCACCTAAACTAGCATACATGTGGAGAATAGAGGCCTGAAGGCTTCAGCACCCCAGCAACAGACAGCAACCACGAGGGGAAGATTCAGGCTAAGCTGAGGTGAGGAAATGCCTAAAGATATATAAGGGATGGACACTCAAACATCAAACACGAAACGGTCAGCTATTTCATCCCCAGAAAAGGATGTGATCCCTAAAAGACAGAAAACATCCAAAACTCAACAAGATATAGTGAAAGAACCAGCTAGGCAGAAGGCCGATTTCACCATACAGATGGATGAGCTGAAAAGCGCCCTTCTACCGTTATAAGCTGCTATACAAGGATTTTCTGATAAACTGAATACTTTTGGAACAACAATCAACCAAATTGCTGATAGATTACAGTTAGTTGAAGAGAGATCCAAAGCAAATGAACTAGAAATTGCACAATTAAAAGCTGACTTAAAAACAAGGACAAAACGCTTTCCGATATTCAATTAAAAATTCTAGACCTTGGAAGCAAGGAGCAGGTGAAACAACCTTATTGTTAGAGGTCTACCAGAAAAGTATGAGCAAAGTCAGCTGATTCCCACTTTAAAACAAATTTCCAGCACTCTGCTTCATCCAAGTGACCCTCCGGTGGAATGCACTATTGAAAGAGCACATCGAGCCCTCCAAAAGTTACAAAGCACCAACTCACCAAGGTCCATTTACATTAAACTTCTTAACATTCAAGATGTCCAAGCCATCCTTTCAACATACAAAAAGTTAAAAAACTTCACCTGGAACACATATGCAATCTCCATTTTCCAGGATCTCTCCCAAGAAATCAAAGAAAAGCACCGTAAACTGTCTCCATACTGTGCAGACCTCATTACATGCAAAATCAAGTTTCAAATGAGGTTTCCAAATACACTGTCCTTCTATCATAAAGATATTAAATTTACAATGTCTTCCCCCAAGGAAGCTAACCCTATTTTCATAAAATGTTTTGGATCAGCTCTGGTTGCATAGTTCCGAGGTCTACAACAATAATTCTACTACTGGAGTATGTATTTTGTCATTTCGATCCCAGTCAACTGATTTTAAAATAGATTCTCACCTTCCATTGCTAAAATAAAGAAAATATAGCTCAATGCTATAACCACTACTCATTTGCAAGTCCCAGGAATGATTAGTCCATCATTGGTTAGCCAGGGGGACTCATAAGTGATGGCAAGTACATTGCAGATTGGCATGTGCATCTATTCAACCAGGAAATAAATAAAATAACATCCTCCTACTAGTCTGGCTTGCTCTACTCGTAAAAGCAAAGTCCGATATGTAAACATACTAGATTTTCCTGACAGTATACTCTCCATCAACAAAGGATGCACTCTCAAGAGCGGATTATTTCAGTTACAAGTTTTGCCATTTACGAAGGTGAGATCTAGCTTAACTATATAGGGCTGGTTACACACTAAATGAGCGAAACACTGCCTTCCTGTTAAACAATTCATGAACTTTCACCCCTTTTCTAATCTTGCGGAGGTGCTGCAGTTTCCTTATCAAGTTTATGAAAGGAATTCTGCTCAATTCTGGCACTTACCAATAACCACACGGCTTACCTTGCTGTGAGACTTATGTTAAAGCTCCTACTCATCAGGAACATCCTGTCAGTAATCAGTATTTGCGGTAAGACTGGATGCGAGCTGGAGTGCTTATATCAACACCCGCTAGTTATAAGGACACTCATGTTGCAGGGATTTAATACACAGTTACAATGTAAGACCTAGGCTATTGGGGAAAGCCCGTTTTGGTTCCAATGTACAAATGGAAAGTTTATGAACCCAGTTGGAGACTTTATGTTCTAAGAATCATAAAGAACAGGGAAAGTCTGTGTTCTATGTGTTTAAACTTTTTACTTTTCACTATGTGCTAAAATCACTTGGCCAGAGCAAGAAGCTGTCATTTTTATATACACCCTTTTGCTTTCTCAAAAACGACATTCTAGGTTATTTCTAGCCAGTATTACTGGATTAAGCAGTATATAACATGTTAGAAGGGAAGTAAAGTCAAATTTATAAAATAATAACTGTTTACTCTTAGGATTGTATTGCTCTGTTTAATCTTTTAATTATTCTCTGCTTGGACCACTATTTCGAGATTTGTGTTGGAAGTTGCTCAGTTAGTTCCTTTGCATAAATGTCTATATTATGTATGGGTTTGTATCCTAAGCACTATTTTGCTTTCTATAGCTGGTAAACTCTCATTTGAAGTTAGATGGATTAGATAAGAAAGGTTTCAGATGGCATTTTTTGGAATTGGACAAATGATGTATATATTTTGTAAATATTGTTATTGCTTTTGTAAACTTGTCAACTTCATCGTTAGAGTTATATATATCCCTAGTCACTTTCTCTTTGCTTCTCTTTCAAATATAGGGGATAAATGGGTAGGCACTTGGGTAGTTTTGAGAGAGTCTTGTGCTGTATTCTTATTAGTTGTCACACACATGCCTAGTCTAAATGTCAAGGCCGAGCCATTTATTAGTCCACTCCCCTTTGGTCACCATATAAACCCAAACAACGTAACCTTAAATCCCGTCAAATATAGATAATGCCTGGAACATAATATCCTGGAATGTCAGAGGGCTCCAGGATAAAAATAAAAGAAATCTACTAATGCACTTATTATTTAAATCAGAATCAGATATCTGCTATATCCAAGAATCACATATGATTGATGAAGATTGGTTAAAGGAGAAGAACAGGAAATGGATAAAGGTCATTATTTCATTGGGAACCAGTTGTAACTCTAAGGGTGTAGAGATTATTATTAAAAATTCATTTAAACCTTCTATTATTGACAAAGGTGCAGACCAGGAGGGTAGATGGTGTTATTTCATGTGCCTAACCCCACGTCATGATAAACCAATTTTATTCCTGAACCTATATGGACCATGCTCAGGACAACAGGGATTTATTTTAAAAGTATATAAGACGTTGCTTAATTTCCCCAACCATCTTTACATTCTAGGGGTGATTGGAATTCAGTAATTGACCCTAAAATGGACAGCTCAAATAAATTCAAAACATATAACTCACAAGCCTCCCTAGCTCTAACAAAATTAATCTCTGACTTCGAGTTGGTCGATCCAGTTTCCTTTGATAGTCGTGCCAGGAACAACAACATTTATAAATACTTTTCTAAATTCATAATTCTTGGTCTCGCATCGATTTCTTCTTAATGCCTAATATACTAACAAATTGGCAAATAAAATTCTCAACTGAGCCAAGATTCTTTTCAGATCATTCTAAAATTGCTTTAAGAATAAACTTTACACCTAACCCATCCCTAATTAATAGAGGTTTTAACTGGTCTCTTAACAGCAATGTCTTGCAAGACCCAACAGTTATTGAGGAGATCAGCAGTACTCTAAATGAATTCAATTCTGACTCACGTGACCTGGATATCCCATATGACATTCGATGGGAGGCATGTAAAACTGTTCTCAGGGGTATACTCATCCAAAAATCCAGTAATCTCAAAAAAAAAAGACCAAAGAGAAGGAGAACCGCCTAATGTCCGAAATTAACAATCTAGATGTTAAGCTTCAAGGAAATTACACCGTAACTATGGAAAATGAAATGATAAACAAACAGAGAGAGTTGTTAGAACTACACCAATCCAATTACTCCTTTCAAGAATTAAGATTTATAATTAAATATTCCGAATGGATTCAATCTCCCTCTAAAGCAGTTGCCAGATTGATCGAAAACAAGCTTAAATCTTCCAGAATTGCCCCTATTCACCATCAGGATACATTCTATAAATCAGATACTCAAATTATCCATTTATTCCACCAAATGTATTCTGATATCTATGCTAGCAACAAGCTTCAAACCCCTTGCTCAGAGATGGAAGGATATTTTAACAACCTCACTTTTCCAAAACTAAATGAAAACCAGAAAGTTATCCTTTCATCTCCGCTGACTATCCAAGAAATTATAAAGGTCATTGGCAACCTTAAACTAGGGAAAACTCCAGGACCAGACGGGTACTCCCCAGACTTCTATAAATCATTTAAAGACATCTTAGCTCCCATCCTACTTAAGCTTTATAATTGCATATCAAGCAATGGCATCACAGACCATTATATTAACCATTCAAAGACCATACTAATCCCCAAAAATAGTCTTGATAAATCAAATCTTAATAACTACAGGCCAATCTCCCTCATGAAGGTTGACATAAAAATTTTATCTGCCATACTTGCTGAAAGGCTTAAAAAAGTTATTAATTCCCTAATCTCTGCAGAACAAGCAGGTTTCATGTCCAGCAGACACACCTGGGATAATACTTTAACAGTGGAAACCATGATTAACCTTACAAAAAAGGATAGAAACCCAATGTATGCAATGATACTAGATGCATGCAAAGCATTTGATAGGGTTAACTGGAATTTTCTGTTTACAGTGTTATCCTATTTCGACATTCCCTCCGAATTCGTCAACATCATCAAAATTTTATACAATAGCTCTTACACGAGCCTTTATATAAACAAATAATATTCACAACCGATAAAAATCTCTAACGGCACCAGACAAGGATGTCCTTTGTCCCCTCTTCTTTTTAACTTATATTTAGAACCTTTCTTCTTATCCATATTACAAAAAACATACCACTCAGTCCCCAGAATTTTCAATACCAACACCAGCTTAACTGCCTTTGCAGATGACTTTAACCTATATTTTGAGCACCCCATGTCTGACACTAAGAAAAGCATCACTTCCTTGAACACCTTTGTTTATATCTCAGATTACCAAATTAACCAAAACAAATCCTATATTTTCCCGATAAATCCTTTAGCACATAGACAAAATTTCTTCCCAGATTCATCTTTCCTCATAGTATACTCCTTCAAATATTTAGGAGTCTCCTATGATCACTCTTTCTCTTCCATTTTACATTCCAATTTATCAAAAATATGGACAATTATTTCACAAGACATGTCTAGATGGCAACAGATGAAACTCCCCATGTTAGCTAAAACTTCTATCATAAAAATGAATATCCTCCCAAAGCTTCTCTGTCATCTCCAAGTATCTGTTTCCTCCACTTCCAATGCCCTTTTCAGTAGAATACATAAAGCTTTTGCGAAATTCATATGGCACCCCAAATCAGTAAGAGTATCTTATAAAAAACTTATCATTCCAAAAATTAAGGGAGGACTTGCTATGCCTGATTTACAACTATATCATAGAATTATACACACCAATAGAATAATTACAATTGCCAATCATCATCCAAACTGTGTATCTTGGTCTCCCCTTTGGGTGAAAATGTGGCATAACCACGCCCTAAATAGCATATTCAACCCTAAAGCTCTCCCGTTTTTAAGTCCATCAACTTTCAAAAACCTGAAACTACACCATACCTTGAAGGCTATAATCAAAACCTTCCAAGAGTTATTTAAATCCCTAAATCTAAAATTTGCACTTCCCCTTTTCCAGCCCATCCACCTTAATCCGAATCTCAGACTGAACAACAATATGATAAATTTGTCAGACTACCCTCTAATAAAGGAGTATATACTATGGGATATCCATAATCATAGTCACTCATCATTAACAGATCTTCGAACCCTCTTAAACTTACCAAAAAAAATACATCATAATGGTGAGACAGATAAGGGACATTATTGCGTCTCTACTTCATGACCATTCTTCTAGTGACTCTGACTGTAACTTGGTGGCCAAGCTGTTGCAAAGCTTAGCCAGTAAGAAAAGTATGCTATCCTCATCTTATAAGCTTATAATCACAATTCTATATCAAGAAAAAAATTGTATTCGCAGAATACTGGGACCAGCAACAGACAAACCTATTGGTAGATCAGAAACTAACAGCTATTAAATCCTCTCATTTGTTTTCCCCATTCAAAAAGCTTACCTATACACAATTTATGGTTACCAACAACTTATACTTCACTCCAGTACACTTGAACAAATTTAACCCAAATGTGGCCACTTCTTGTCCCTGCTGTTTCTATCCCCACGTAGACATCATTCACATTCTATGGTTTTGTAAATATTCCCAAAGTATCTGGTGTTCTCTCAAAGTGAGACTTGACAAGATGGGATACCATAAATCAACCCTTTCTTGGGAAATGGCATTGCTACATGTTACCAGCCTTAAAATGTCTAAATTAGAATTGCATATCTTAATTACACTTTGTCTATTAGTCAAATTCTACATTACCAAACATTGGATAGATCGCTCTAAGATGTTCTGGAAAGGTTTTAGGGACTTGGCTGTTAAATACATTACTTCACAAAAACTTCTAATAACTAACCCCCACAAACAGACCTACTACCATAAATTTTGGAATAGTATATTTGTGCTCTTCACTGACATTTAACAACTACAATTTAAATTACTTCATTAATACCTACTCCCACTCATTTATATGCTTACATAATGTCTTTACCTCTCCCCTTTACCCCTACCTCGACTTTAAGGTGGCTCAAGATCAAGATTAACACTATTTCCCTCTTTATACTTGTTCTTCAAATATTGGCCAAAGGGTGATATAGTGTGTGCAGTCTTTATAATTATCATCTTCCATCTAGATTTTCATGAAGCGTATTCACAGCATTTCTCTTTTTTTTACTGTTCTTAAGCAGCACAGTTGTATATATTGTATATGATGAGTAGTGTTCTTGTTCTCCTCTGTATTACTGTACATTGCTAATCTGCAGTTGTTTATGATATATGTGTTTGTTAAAATCAATAACATTTCTATTTGAAAAAAGTATTATGCAATCAGTCTGCAGACCATTACAAGCCTAGCCACTAACCCATATTCAGAATTTCTTCCAGCCTCAAGGAGGACAAGAAAATATAGACCATGAGAGAATTTGAGGCTGCCCAACCAGTTTTTTAAATGTACTTTGAAGGTAGCAAGGGTATATCTCTGCATGACATGTAGTAGAAGTTTGTTCCAGAGGAAGGGATATGTTGGGATGTACATCTATCACAAGTCTTATTTACCTATTCATGAAAGTTTGGTTTCTTTAATCGGCTATTTGAAAAAACATTTGTTCAGCGAAGGTCGTAAAGGGTCAGCTTTTTCAAGTCTCAAAAGGCTAGACAAGGATCCACACAGAGAAGTCTGTAAGAAACGGCATACAGTGAGAGAAGGCTGCAAGTCTGTTCTCATAATTAACATTTTTGTGGAGATTGATCATTTTAGTTAGAACCTCTGAGATCTTTAAAGTTGAGTGGTATGTTTAGAAAAATACATGCCAAAAGGGGTAATATATTCAGTAATGGGTCTGATGAAATATGAGTACAGGGGAATTAAGAATTCTTTGGATGTAGAACAGATGCTTTTGTTAATTAGATGAGTCAGATAGAAGGCGTTCTGAACTACTGTGGGAATATGATGGTCAAAAGATAAGAAATTATCAGAAGTGCCTAGATCCCTTAGTGTTTGATTTGAGGGAGTGGGTCACCTATATGAAAAGGGAAAATGTTGTGTTTACCAAAACTGGCTATATTACATTTTCCACAAATAATTTCAGATTATTGTCCTTGCAACAATTGTTAACATGTTCTAAACTATGCTAGAGCAATTATGAGTCACTGGAAGATTGAAAAACAACTCCCGGTTTACAGCCATCTTCAAACTTAGATAACCATAGGCAAGGAATGTTGGCCTGAAGATCTGCAAAACAGATTCCAAATAAGAGAGAGGTCAGCAGTGAGCCCTGTGGTATACAACTGGTAACTTTTTTTTGTTTTCAGAAGTGGCATCTATGAGTCTAACCACATGGGTTCTGTCAAACAATCAGTCAGCTCTCCTCCACACAACATAAGGATTTATTTTGGATTTACAAGTTTGTCAGTAATGTCTACACGTGGAATAGTGTCATAGGGCTTGGCCGGGACTACGTGTGTTGCATTTTCTGTGTAATCACTATCCACTGCTTTGATGACTTTTCAAAAAAAATAATGATTTTAAAGAGGAAGAATCTTCCTTTGATAAAGTTGAATTGATGGTGATATGAGGTTAACAGACTGTTGATGTCCAGATTAATGCTGCCTGAGACAATAAATTCCATTGCTTTACATATGAGGCTAGGGAAACTAATGGATCTATAATTACCAGGGTCTGTGGTTGGAGCACCCTTGTGTAATGGCATTACAATGGCTGCTTTCCATGTTCAGGGAAATTCATAGTTTCATAGGTTCATCGGTTAGTACTAGGCTATTGGCCCTAGGGTCTATACAAGCCTAGCCATAACAATTCCCTGGCTATTTCTTCCCACAAATATTGACTTCCCTGGACCCCTGTCTAGCAGGGCGACTGACGTGATCTCCGGGGTGAATTTCCTATCTCCCATCCAATCGTCAAGGTTCCTTGTAAAGAGGACGAAAGAGACGCTCTTCTTGACATGTATGGGCAGTCTATTCCAGAGTCTGGGGAGTCTCTGGGTCAGGAACCTAACCCTCTAGCATGTTTTGTTCATTGTGATGACAAGGTTTAAATCCCTGGAGTGTGTGGCTCTGAGGGATTGGGATTTCTTTAAGTGTAGCATGTCCAACAGCTCTGGGTTTGACATGGTCTTGTATGTTAAGCAGAGATCGTCTCTGAGTAGAGGATATGCGACAGAGTATAGCTGGAGTTTTTTTAGATGGTCAGCATAGGGTATCTGCTTTAGGCCTGTGATTCTTTTAGTGAGGTATTTCTGTGGCCTTTCCAGTTGTTGCAGATGTCTTGAGAGGTACATGCCAAATGGGGCATTGTTTTCCAAAATGGGTTTAATGAGGGATAAGTACAGTGGGACAATGACCTCCTTTTTTCTGGATGAAAAGCCCTTAGTGATGAGGTGTGCCGCATAGAAGGATTTCCTGACTGTTGTGGCGATGTGGTTATAGAAGGTGAGACCACTGTCCACTTGTGTCCCTAAGTCTCTTATCACACTTTTGGTGTTTAGTGTACTGCCATCTATGTGGTAATTTTTGGGTACATGTTTTTTCCCAAAGGACATAACTATACATTTCCTGGCATTGAACTTGAGCCCGTGGCTCTGGCACCAAGCATCTGTTTCTGTAAGACCCTTTTGTAGAATATCCACATCATTTGGGGATTCAATAATAGCTCCCAGTTTGCAGTCATCTGTGAACTTTGTTACCCAGAGTCCCTTAGTGTTGACCTGTACTTCAGAGAAGTAGATGCCAAACAAGAGCGGTCCCAGTTCTGAACCCTGAGGTACTCCACTTGTCACTTGTCTGGAGCTGGGTTTGGAGTCAGCTACTTTTACAGTGTGGGTTCTGTCAGTAAGCCAGTTGGCAGCCCATCAAGTGATGAAGGGATTAATGCCCAGCTTAGTAAGTTTATCTATGATTCCAGAGTGTGGGATGGTGTCGAAGGCCTTGGTGAGCTCCAGATAGGCTGTGTGGACTGCCTTACCCTTGTCCACAGCTCTGGAGACTGCTTCAAAGAAGTCAGTCAGGTTCAGGAGACAAGATTGGCCCTTCACGAACCCAAACTGGGTGGGGTCCAGTGTTTGAAGGTTGCCAATGCCTTTGTTTATAAGTTCAATGATAATACGTTCCATGGCCTTGCAGATCAGGCTCATTAGACTGATGGGTCGGTAGTTCCCAGGATCCAAGGTGGATCCCCCCTTGTGGAGTGTGATAACTGTAGCTGTGTGCCACTCAGTGGGCATGAAGCCTGAGGTGAGGCTATGATTAAAAATTATACTTAGATGAGGTGCCAGTTCATTTTGTAGTTCATGTAGTACACAGCCCGGTATGTCGTCTGGTCCCATGGATGCTGTATTCTTAGCCTTGGAAAGTGTGGTTTTTACCTGTGTGGCTGTTATTACTGGAATTTGACAATCTTTCGGTATTGAGATGGGCCCTTTAGGGGGGTGAGAGGGGGGTGAAGTTGGCAGTGAATCGATCTGCCAGGATATTGGCAATATCCTTGGGTTCAGTATATTTAATGCCATTCTGTTGTAGTTCAGAGCAGATCTGAGCATTGCCATTTAGATTCTTGACATAGCTATAGAATGCCTTGTGGCTGTCTTTGGAATCTTTGGCAATTTTATTTTCGTAACTAGCTTTGGAGGTTTTTATGAGGGATCTCAGCTTCTTACTGAGGCTGGTAAGGGAGTGTTTTGCATCCTGGGATTTTCCTCTTTTCTGCAACAATTTCTTCCTTTTGTTGTAAAGTTTGTTTATGGCAGGGGACTACCAGATTGCCTTCCTTTTTTTGAAGGAGACCATCTTGGTTCTATTTGGTATGTCATGATTCATGCACGAGTGGATGTGCTCATATAGTGCCTTAGTGTAGGATTCAGCAGTCAGAATTTCAGTTCCCGTCTGCATGGGTGTCATGAAGTTTGTCACTTCTGACTTGAGTAGCATGAAGTTGGCTTTGGAGAAGGTTTTAACAGAGGTTTCCTAACTGGGTGGTGGGGGAGGGATGTGGATGTCAAGGGTGATTAGCTTATGGTCAGACCTGACCAATGAGAGAGTGATCATAGGTGTGGAGCATCGATTTCCCATGTTGGTAATGACCAGGCCTAGGATATTGGAGCCCCTGGTGGGACTATGGATTAGCTGATCCAGGGCATTGGAATTTATAAATTCCAAGAACCATTGGGCAAAGGTGTTGGTACACGAGTAGTTTTTGCAGTTAATGGCAGGGTAGTTGAAATCACCTAGTATTAGGGTGTTTGGTTGTATCTTAATATTTTCCAGTACGTTTAGAAAGGTGTAGTGAGAATCTTGGGGCATAGTGGGAGATCTGTAGCAAGCTACAATTTGGATTGCAGTCTTACCTAGTGTTAGGTGCACCTGGAGAATTTCAGATGCATTGTGTTGGGCAACTAGCCTGGTGGTGTGAATATCCTTGGTGAATATGGACACTCCTCCACCTTTAGTGTTTAGTCTCTCAAAGTAACCAGAAAGAAGTTGAGATTAAAGAGGTTGAACAGGGGCTCAGAAAGGCTACATTTGGCACTGATAATCAGGCAACCTTGTGTGTTATCCAGGCTCATGGATGACATAGTTTTAACTTTCAAGAGGGGTGGATAGAATTTGTTCCATAGCAGGAATGTAGCTGGTTCAGTTAGCACACTGGGCCAGTGCTATGAACCAGTGCCCCACCTCAGCTCTTCAAGTCAAGAGCAAAAAAAAAAAAAAAAAAAAACTGTAAATGATCTGTTTACTACAGTTAGATCTATGCAACCCCCAGCAAAAAAAAATGGACTTTTCTTCCACTTACACACCAACCAGGTGGCCAGATGCATGACATGCCCCCTTCCAGCCCAGCCATACAGATCCCATCTCTGTGCTCTGTCTCCAACCCTCCATTAACATATTTTATTTAAAAAAATCTTATAAATAAACTGCAGCAAACTATTTGCTACCAATGCAGCAAATAGTTACTACAGTTTATACCCTACCTGCATGGAGCACTACAGCACTCATGTTTTAGTTAAAAAAAGATTTTTTTTCTACTTTTAAACTGTAGCAGTTGCTACAGTTTAGACCACACAACAGTTTGACTGCAAATGCAATACCCACTTTTAAAAGCCAGTATTACATTAAAGAAAGATCAGGATCAACTGATCACACCCCTCAACACTTTGCACCAAGGGTTATTTTCCCTCTTGCTCCACCCTGGCTGTGCTACTGTTCCATAGTAATTAAAGGACGGCGTCTGTGACTGTGGAATGTTTGGAACAACTATAACTGTGTATGGATTAACATAATTATCATGGGGTAACTCTGAACAGTGCTGGGCATTAGTTCTTAATTTCCTGGTATACTTAGAAAGATTTTTTAGTTATTTTTGGTTTTAGTGGCTAATTTAAGTTTATATTCAGCTTTGAGCTCCCTAATGGTTCCCTCAAGCTCCTTACTAGTGTGTTTAAGTGGAATTAAGATAAGTAGAATGAGACTTTATGCATTAAATAATTTCTTTATCTTATTATATAATGTCATCATCAGTGAATAGTTTTACTAACTGCAAGGAAACAGTAAAATCAGCAGATAATGGCCTGCCTACCATGTTATCTTGTTGTTTCATGACTTAGGAGTTCTTAAATCGTGTGTAAACATTCCAATTCCATTTTATTCAGTACCTAAAGGTGCCTTATGTTCAACCTATGTATTGTCCATTCCATGCACTGTTTTCATGTAGCACCTCGGCTGGTCCTAAGAGCGACATCTGTTTTTTTGGTTGACAAAACAGCTAGTTGTGCAAGATTGTTGCATTACTGGAGTTTGGGAATACACACTTTCCCCAGTAGTGTGCAATCTCAGAGTTGGAATATTTAAGTAATGGGTGACAACCCTCCTTCTCCCCTCCTCCCCAGCAAAAAAGAGCAAAGTTTTATGCTCAGAGGTTATTTCTTGGATCATGTGCTTTAGCGGTGCTTTTTTTTTTTTTTTTTTTTTTTCAACATTATATATTTTGATGTTTATGGGTTTTTTTGTTAGTATGTAAATATACATGCATGTGTATGTACGTGTGTGTGTGTGTGTGTGTATATCACACACACACAAATATATATATCTGTAGTACAACACTGCCATTTTACATGCTTAGACTTGTATGCATTTTTTAATAAGTACAAAAGTTGCCAGGTAATGTAAGGTAGTAAGGACCTTTATTTATTTAAATTGACATTCCTGTAATTTGGTGCAGATGCATTTTAGTAAGAAGAATTGTAAATACCATCAGTGCTGCAGAATTTCTGAAATCGTTTGGTCACGTCTTACACAAGCTGCTTGTCTTTAAATTCTCTGTGGAGGATCAGCTGAAAATCAGTGTTTGTTGTGTGAATGTTAAACTTGAGTCTTTTCCTTTAACATTAGAGACAACACATCTGCAGTTCTTGCTGTAGCATTTGTGACGTAGCTTAGTTTCTAATGTCGTAATGTAAACATGTTATGCAGTGGTTCAGCACAGCAGTCTGCTCTATGGTAGAGAGTGACTATATTAGATGAATAGTGCCCAGGTCATAATTTGCAGTTTTCTCCTGCAGCAGGCTGTGATGCCCACTTAGGAAGTAAACTTAGTCTATTAAGCAAAGCTGGTGAACTGTTGTGGTAAAGCTGCTTTCTAAGAATTCAGACTGTTGGCTAGAAGGTCGTTTAATGAGGTTTTATATTCATATTTTTACATTATCTTTGGTATAGGAGAATTAAAATAGATGTCAAATAGCACCATGTGGTTAGAGTAAAAGTTACAGAATGGGACCACTGTGTAAAAAATTATTTGGTGTGACTGCTGCAGAGAGGCAGCATGTCCAGTCACTGTAGAACTATCCAGGTCTTGCAAATATGATTGTCAAATAATGTTGAGCTGTCAGATATTGTGCTGAGTTCCCTGAGTTCTAGCTGAAGACTCTAACCCTGTAACCCTGATTTGCTTTTAGGATACCAGCATATAAATTGGTTGTTTATTGACCTAGGCTTTTTGTCCAGCTGTGTCATCAGCTGTGCCTGTTACTTATGCTGTCTGAACTTTCTTTCTTCTGTGAGGTAGTCAAAACTTTATAAATATATTTGTATCTGTTTTTATCTCAAGCCTAAGCAGCAGAGACCTCCAAAGCAGACACCCAAGCAACTGCTACCCCAAAACAAAACACATGCAACACATAGCTCACAAAGCCAGTGTGCCGAACAGTCACAGCTCTTAAGGCTAAACAACACACCTGATACACTTGTAATAGGTGACTCTATCGTTAGGCACACTGACGTCCAGCTCACCAGGCTGAACAAGGAGAAGGTCACGGTGAGCTGCCTGTCGGGCGCTTGGATCTGCCACATAACACAAGCACTCAGGTCACTCCAAGGCAAGTACAAATATGACTCAGTCATTGTCCATGCTGGTGTGAATGACCTGAGACGTACCTCCCTGGACTACATGAAAAGAGACATAGAGGAGCTCTCTGAGCATGTAGCCCAGGCCGGTATGACCCTGCCCTTGAGTAGCATCTTACCCTCACCAAGAATGATGCAACAATATGAAGACAAGATGATCAATTTCAACAACTGGCTTAAGTAATGGTGTCATTCAAAGGGGATCCAATGCCTGTCAGCCTGGGATGACATGCTCGACAAGCCACGATGCTTCGCTAGGGACGGCTTGCACCTGTCACCCCTGCGCTTTTGGATATTGGCAAAGGCTCTTGCTACCCCCATAGTGCCTTTTTTAGGCAAGGCTCAAAAGACAAACCCACCTAAATAGGTATCACAAGGGATAAGAAACTAAGAGTAATGCTACTCAACACCAAAAGTCTAAACCTCAAGATGCATGCACTCAAAACACTCCTTAGCATGTAGAACATCGATATCTGTGCACTAACAGAAACCTGGTTCAAGGCTCCCAAGAGCACCCCAGCACTACCAGGTTATACCTCATACCATGCTTTTCGGCCCCAATACTTGGACCGAACCACAAAAGGAGGGGGAGTATCAATATTCGTCAAAGATACCCACACCTCCAGGTTGGTGGCACAGCACGAAGCATCAGAGACTATCCATGTGCAACTAACAGTGGGTAAAACTGCCTTCCAGTTTATAGCCTGCTACAGACCACCCTCCCAAACCCAGGAACCCCACTCGGCCTTCCTGAGAACACTGGAAAATATGAAGGTCTCTCCAAACACCATTATATTGGGCGACTTCAACTACCCAAACATAGACTGGGAGCATTACTCTAGCTCCAACACCCTAGCCCAAAGGTTCCTAGAATTTATAATCTCAAATGCTATGGAACAACTTGTTACCACTCCCACAAGAGGGGAAAACATACTGGACCTGATCATCACCAACATGGGGACTCTATGCTCCAGACCAGAAGTGTATCCCTCACTGGTAAGATCAGACCATAAACTAATCTCACTGGATATTCACATCCCGAACCCACCCCCTGCCCAGAAAACCACAGTGAAAAACTTCTCTAAAGCAAATTTCACACTCCTCAAAACCGAGGTGGAATCCTTCAAAGCACCCGGGCCTGTGGAAAATACGGCCCAGACTGCAGAATCCTTTATAAACGCATTCTATGAACACCTTCAGGAATGCATGGATCATGCAATCCCAAATAAACCAAGACCCAATCCTCCAAAGGCAGACGTCCTGTCTGGTGGACCCCAGCCATAAACAAACTATTCAATAGAAGGAGGAAGCTACTACATGATAGAGCAAAATCCCAAAAAGGGAAGGCATCTCTGATCAGTATTAGCAAAAAACTACGGGCATTCATAAAATCGTCTAAGGCCAGCTTCGAGAGAAAAATTGCACAGGACACTAAGGATAATCACAAGGCTTTCTTTAGTTATGTTAGGAACCTGGGTGGGAATTCCCAGATATGCTTAGAATTAGTCCAAAATGACAAAAAATACACCGAACCCACAGACATTGCCAACATCCTAGCTGACAGGTTCAGCGCAAACTTCTCCCCCCCTCCCCACCAAAAGGGCAAATATCTATCCTAGCAGAGTGCTGCCCCCCTGACATCTCAGATGGTCAGGTAAGAGCCGCCCTGTCCAAAGCAAAAAACACAGCATCAATGGGACCAGATGGTGTCCCGGGCTGCGTCCTACATGAACTCCAAGAAGAGCTAAACCCAAACATAAAACTACTGTTCAATCTCAGCCTTACTACAGGATATGTACCTAAAGAGTGGCATACAGCAACAGTGGTCCTTCTCCACAAAGGTGGTGCCTCAACGGATCCTGGAAACTATTTCCCCATAAGCCTGACTAGCTTGGTCTGCAAAGCTATGGAAAGGATCATCATGGACCTCATAAATAAAGATATTGGGGACCTACAGACACTGGATCCTACCTAGTTCGGCTTTAAGGGCAGATCCTGCCTCTTAAACCTGGTCGATTTCTTTGAAACAGTCACCAAGGCCATTGACGAGGGGAAGGTGGTCGACACAGCCTACCTGGACCTCGCAAAAGCCTTTGATACAATACCCCACTCGGGCATTATAGATAAGCTCACCAGCTTAAATATAAACCCCTATGTCACTAGATGGGTTGCAAACTGGCTCAAGGACAGAACCCACATGGTTAGAATTGCTGGAGCCATGTCAGACTCCAAACCAGTTACAAGTGGCGTCCCACAAGGCCCAGTCCTGGGACCTCTCTTGTTCGGTATATATTTCTTGGAGGTACAGGCCAACACGGAAGGACTGTGGCTGACCAAGTTCGCAGATGACTGCAAACTGGGCGCCATAATCGACTCTCCAGCCAACACAAGCATCCTCCAAATGGGCCTCATAGAAACAGACAACTGGTGCCAGAGCCATGGCCTCAAGCTAAATGCCAAAAAGTGTATAGTCATCCCCTTTGGCAAAAACAAAGTGCCCACAAATTACCACATAGGTGGTAATCCATTAAGTACAGAAGAAGTAATTAGGGACCTGGGGACCCAAGTTGATAGCAATCATTTGACAACCACGTGGCCAAAGTGGTTAGAAAAACATTTTATATAGCCCACCTAATCATGAAGGGATTCACATCTAGATCAGGGGAGGTCATCGTGCCTCTTTACTCATCCCTCATCAGGCCCATAGTTGAGTACAATGCCCCTTTTGGGATGTACCTTACCAGACACCTGCAGCAACTGGAAAGACCCCAAAAGTACCTCACCAAGAGGATCAAAGGGCTCAAACAGATGCCATATGCTGCCCGGTTAAAGAAACTCCAGCTCTACTCAGTGGCATACCGCCTGCTCAGAGGCAATCTGTGCCTGACGTATAAAGCCATGTCCAACCCGGAATTAATGGACATGCTGCACCTCAGAAAATCCAAATCCCATCGAGCTATGTGCTCAAGAGACTTGAACCTCAGCACTGAAATAAATACGACATGCTGGAGGGACAGATTCATAACCTAGAGGCTCCCTTCACTCTGGAATAAAATCCCAGTCCAGGTTAGGCAGAGTCCCTCATTGACTCTCTTCAAGAGGAATCTTGATGAGTGGATGGGAGATCGTAGGTTTACCCCGGGTATCACTTCTGTGTCATTGTTAGACAGAGGCACAGTATACTAACCTCGAAAAAGGGCATAGCAAAATTAATTTAGAATGGGTGGCGAAAGCCAAACACACTCTGGCTAGGCTTATAAATGCCCTAGGGCAGATAGCCTAGTATGAACCTATGAACATATGAAGAACACACCAGCAAAACTTAGACATTTGTTATTAAGAGCCGATGAATGAGTTTGTAGTCCACCAAAATTTGTGTATTTATTTTATGACTTGCTAGAGTAATCCAAAGAGCCTTTTTTAGCCATGACCCTTCATTGCATTTGTTAGTTGTTGGCACACAATGTCTGGTAGAAGGAGATTTAAAAATCCATCAGCTGTGTCCCGTTTGCAACTGACACCCCACAGCTGCTTCTCCAAACAATCAGTCATTACAGTTTATAAAATAGGTACTTTCTAATGCTAATGTTATGGTACTGAGCTGTTTACATATATTTTTCCATTGATGTGGGTCTGTTAAGTACAGACATGGCTATTATTGGACATAACTTGAGATATTATTCTAGAAGATGAATTAGTACATCAGGACATTGCACAGAATAAAGGGAGATGATATTTTCTGACTTTTTTTCCCATCTTGCTAATCAAGGATTTAAAATAGTGTTTCTTTTATACTGTGCTACACTACACTGACATGTTACTGAAGGTGGCATGACACTGCCTTGAGTTCATACGATCATAGGAAGTAACTAGGTTAATGGCCTTAGGGCCCTTACAAGCCTAGTCAAGTTCTACCCTTATTTCCACAATCAGCATCTAATGCCCCTGTCCAAGAAGGACACGTGGAACTCCCAGGGTGAATTTACAGTTACCCATCCAATCGTTCAGATTGCATTCAAAGAGGGACATTGAGGTGCTCTGTTTGACATGAAGCGAGAGTCTGTTCCAAAGGTGTGGTAACCTCTGGGAGACAAATCTGTCCCTCCAGCAGGTTCTATTAAAGGTCTTTAGAGTGAGTAACCCGTGTACCATTTGACTTGCAGATATGCAGCATTTCCAATAAAGCAGTGTCATAGATTGACTTATATGCAAGGCAGAGATCACCTCTGAGTAGTCTGTATGAAGCAAAATAAAGTGACAGTGATTTCAGATGATCCACATAGGACAGATGCTGAAGACCTTGAATTTTTCTTGTGAGGAACCTTTGTGGTCTCTCCATTTGCTGCGGGTGCTTGGAAATATACATACAAAAGGGGCATCATACTTAATTATTGGCCTGAAGAAAGAAGACTACAGGGAGGTTATAACTTCTTGCTTTCTGGAGGCAATGCCCTTACTTATGGATGAGCAATATAGAATGCCCTTCTTACCACTGTGGAGACATGGTGATCAAAGGTAAAATTGCTGATAACCAGTGTGCCCAGGTCTCTCACCAATGAGTGCATACTTAAGGTATTGCTATTGATGTGGTAGCTGAAAGGGATGATAATAATTTTTTTTGCACTGAGTTTAAGGCCATGACTTTGGCACCAATCATTTGTTTGTGTAAGACCCTCTTGTAGGATGTTGACATCATTTGGAGATATTATGACTGCTCCCATTTTGTAGTCATCAGCAAACTTTGTCAGCCACAAACCTTTAGGTTTTGCTTGTACTTCAGAGAAATAGATTCCAAGCAGTAGAGGTCCCAGGGCTGATCCCTGTGGAACACCACTGGTTACAGATCTGCTGTTGGGGGTGGATTCCCCTATTTTGAATATATATATGTGTTTTATTAGTGAGCCAGTTAGCAACCCATCTAACGATATAAGGGTTGATACCTAGCTGGGAGATAGTGTCAAAAACCTTGGCTAAGTCTAGATAGGCTGTATGCACAGGTTTCCCCTCATTCAGGGCCTTGGTGACTGTCTTGAAGTCCACCAGGTTTAACAGGCATAATTTCCCTTTGACAAATCCAAACTGAGTACGGTCGAGTGTTTGAAGACTACCTATATCTTTGTTGATAAGGTCCATGATGATTCACTCCATGGCCTTGCAGATAAGGCTAGTCAGGCTAATGGGTCTATAGTTCCTGGGGTCAGTGGAAGCACCACCTTTGTGCAAGTGGATAATGGTTTGTATATTAATATATAGTTTCTGTGGAGTCTGACTTCACAAATCATGTTCTTGTTATGATAGTGATACTTGCATAGCATTCCAGGGTAATTTGCTGTTATTGGGTGGAGATCCTTTATGACACCACAGAGAGGTTGTCATAATGGTTAAGATATTTGCCTTACAGACACAAGGTGTAGGGTTTGATTCTCATAAGGGTTAATTAGCTAGGCTTAAAATGACCCCCAAGTTCAGTTAGCCTAGTACTAATCTATGAACCTATGTTCCATGGATTCACCATTTGTTGCTATTCTATTTCATGTCACACATCCTTGTTGTTTATGTTTCTATCACCAAAATATGTTCTCTTTGTGGACTCCCTTTACTGTTGTCAGGTATGTAAATGTTTTGTCATATCTCCTCTCTCCGGCCTATCTTTTCCAGCAAAGAGGTGTTTGGGATAGCTGACAGAATCAGTAATCTGAAAAGATTTTAAAGACTCACTTAGGCACAATTTTTGTGCTGAGGCAGATACCCATTTTATGGGGTCTACATCAAAAGAAGAATGCATTCTGCTACAAAAACATAAAAAAATATCATAGTTGTACCTCATAACTGCAATCAGATTGTGTGTTGAACCCCAATGTTTGAACACAGTTGCATCCAGCTTTGTATTCACATTCCAAGTCCAACACAGACTGATGCAGTTGTGAGCACTTCCTCTTCAGCAGTGTGCCCCTACATACTAATTACATACTAATTAACATTCTACAGGAGCTCACATGGTGACTCCAGACTAGTGACACACAGGCAGGGAATCTACCTTAATCTCCGACAGTCCAGACTTGAGCAGTGACCCAGGTGTCTCACAATAGGCTGGGAGTGGGACAGAGCAGCATATAACCTCCTTTTCCACTCTTATGGGAGGCTCTGGCAGGTGCCACAGAAGGTTAAGGCTGTGCTTCTAACATAGGATTTGATTTCCTCATCTCTCACTTTCCTACTATGTGACTTTACTGCAGACCAAAGAACAACCGTTCAACCATTATTAAAGGTGTTTTACATTTCCCTGCTTGTGGCTCCATAGTGATTGTGTGCCTTGGCCACTTTTTGACTGATTATTGGTACTGTGTGACTTTGAGTAACTGACTTAACCAGAAAATGCTTAACTGGGAAATTGGGCTAGGCTCCTCAATAGTCCCCTGGACTGCAAGCCTAGTAACTATCTATGAATCTCTTTGATTAGTTATGGCAGGACTGCAAGCCTAGTAACTATCTATGAATCTCTTTGATTAGTTATGGCAGGACTGCAAGCCTAGTAACTATCTATGAATTTCTTTGATTAGTTATGACAGGACTGCAAGCCTAGTAACTATCTATGAATCTCTTGGATTAGTTACGGCAGGACTGCTGTTCTAGGTGGAGACTGAAGCGAACTACAGCCTGCTGGACCACAAAACACAGTGATCCTGACACTTAACTGACTGCTTGTATGTTTTGGCCACAAGTAGCCATTACACTGGGAGAGGGTGCTGTAGAAAGTTAGGGAGTTACAGACCACTATATGACAGAATTTAAAGTGTTAAAGCCCCCAGACTTTTACCAATAGAGGGGAAAATGATCACAATGGGCAGTAGGTTGACTGCTCATGTCCAAAGTCAGTGGAAGCAAAAAGCAGAAATACATGAATAATAAAAACAGATTATTAATAAAGGAAGAACAAAAGCATCCCAAAAATGTAAACTGGTAAGGACTCTTGACTGAAGCAGTATGGCAATAAAAAGAGGCTAAAACATAAATAAGATGTGGTACTTAATAATCTGTGATATGTCATTGCTTAAAATGTGAAGATTTAATAAAAGTATACAACTGTTAAAAAGAAAATCCCAAAGCCAGCTCTGCTGGCAGACCGGATGAAAGACCTGGCTCTGACATAGGTGACACAGGTTTGATTATAGGCTCTGGCATCTGTTGGGGTTGTCATGGGATGATGGGTGTGCCTACCATGGAGGGAAGGGGAGGCTGACCAGTGCCACAATCCCTCAGAGGAGGAAGAGTGCTGATGCAAGGATGGCCATGCAGTCGACATTTGCCCACCAAGCTGTGCATGTAGCAGCCTTCAGTGCAGGTGCATGGGAAAGGCACGGTGATCTCTGCAGTGAAATGGGCCACATGTTCCTCATCCAGAGGATAGATCAGGGCCTATATTATGCACTCTCATTGCTGGAACACTTACAAGGGCACAAACCACCTTTATGACTGCTTGGGTGAAGGGACCATTTAACAGCTGCTCCCCTATTATTGAGGACAGTCAGTAAGGGGGAATGAATGATGGTCAGCAGGCATAAGACAAAAAGTATATTTAATAAAAATGATTACAAAAATCATCCACTTCCTGACTGTGTGAACATCTTACAGTGTCAGTTTGAAATTGCTCAAAATGAAAAACCTTGACATGACTTTCCTCTCCTTAGTTACAGGGAACAATTCCACCCTCTGTCTCTTCCACCTAATGTGGACACTAAGAACAACTTTTTTGACCTCAAACCTGTCCCAACTAACACCATAAGAACAATGCTGAAAAAAATGAAACATTCTTCCCTAGTAGCTGACCAACTCCCCAGTGAGTACCTCAAACTGTCAGCTGATGCCATAACTCTGCCTATCTCCATTCTGGTAAATAGGTCTATAGCAGAACTGTATACCCCAAAATTATGGAAAATTTCCTACATCACCCCTCTGCATAAAGGTGGAACATCAACCGAATTAAACAATTACAGACCCATAGCCATCCTTTCCCCCTGTGTCAAAATTCTGGAAAAATGTATCCACACAATTACTACAATACCTGTTGTCTCACAACCTTATCTCTCCCTCCCAACATGGTTTCAGATCAAAACACAGCACCACCACAGCCTAATTAGTTTCTCTAGCACTGTCAACCAGCTGAGAAATTCAAACCAGCAAGTAGTATCAATCTTCTTAGACATGTCAAAAGCATTCAACACTGTCTCCCATCAGAAACTCCTTAGTACTCTTGCCTCACTAAACCTATCAAAGGCTTCCCTCTCCTGGTTCCTAAGCTATCTTTCTGACAAACAACAAGCAGTAGGATAGAAATGTAAACTCTCACATCATCCAGGAGTCCCCCAAGGGTCCATACTAGGACCTCTTCTTTTCACCATCTTCTCCAGCCTTCTAGCCTCATCCACAACACATGCTAAAGTAGTTCAGTATGTGGATGATTCAACTTTAATCTGCTCAAGAGATACCTTACCAGACCTCCAGATAGTAGCACAACAAACTTTTAATGATATAGAAACACATCTAAGTAAATCACAACTAATCCTCAACCCCAAAAAGACACAGTTAATGCTATTTACCAGTAGCAAACAATCACCAAGCACCCCTCCTTTCACTATTCTCTCAGCAAATAACACAGTCATCCAACCAGTTGAGCATATAAAACTCCTTGGAGTGACAATTGACAACAAACTCAGATTTGACCAACACATAGCCACCACAATTAAGAAAGTTCACATTAAACTTGGCTCACTGTACAGAAGCAAGCCATTCCTTACTGACAATACCAGACTAGCCATATCCAGAACCTTCCTCCTCTCTACACTCCTATATGCTTCCCCCTCTTTTCCAACTTAAAAAAAAATCAGACTTAACCAAATTGGAAACTTACTACAACAAAATAGCCCGTTTTGGAGCCAACCTTCCTCACCAAACCCACCATTGTATTACTCTAAATAAATTAAATTGGCTTGAGCTACCTAACCTTCTTCATCTCTACCTACTTAAATTCACACACAATATCATCTTCCATCCTGACAGTTGCCATCCCTCAAGGAACTTGTTGTTCCCTACTCATGCTCACGAAGTCTAAGATCTGCAGAAAGAAACTTTCTCACAGTAAACAAAGCTAACAACACTCACAGTGAAGCCCTATTCTCATATCAAATAGCCAAATTATGGAACTCTCTACCCCACACCCTCCAAAACACACCTGGATCTACCAGTTTCAAACTACTATTTGAACATCTATCTAAGAACTGGCATTGCTCCTGTGCCAAATCTGACTGACTAGATATCTATAACTCTCTCAACACACTGTCCACTCCTTATCTCTTTTTCTCCCTCTCCTCAGTGTTTATTATACTCAAAAATAAATATATATATAAAGGAAATCTCATTTAGTCATAACTATTATTAAATATAGTCACACTACTAACTTTATCTTTTCTCACAGTGATTTTCACTGAAATGCTTGTGTTTTTCTTTTTGAACCTGTATCTACTAAAAAAACTGTATGGACTACTACTTTGTATAGACTAACTAGAAGATATGTATTCTGCATCTTACTGTATGTATACTGTTGTACTATCTAATTATTGTATATTGTTTGTATTACTGTGGAGCTTTTCTCCCCAGGTCTCCACTGAAAATGGGCTTCTGGCCCAGTCCGACTTTCCCAGTAAACAAATGTAAATAAATAAATAAATAAATAAATAAATGTATACTGGGTGAATGACAGTCATTGTGCATTTATACCACAGTGTCCCCTGCAGGATGGGTATGGAAGCAAGCACATCATACTGTGGACAGACCACAAATGTAATATAGTCTCCTAAAACTCACTGCAAGAAAAACATACCATACCTTAACAATACATCTGGAAATGCTCATATATGTACTGGATTGTTGAGTTCTTCCTCACATTTTAACTTTTTAATATCTTTTTCTGTTTAGATGAGGTTCATTGTTAATTTAAAATTACTCTAAGATCGAAACACAGACCTAGTATTTTAAAGTGATATAATTACCTGAAGGTATTTTTTGTGGGACTCCATTGGTGATTTTCTAATCCCCTCTTTATGTATATACTTTTATGTTACTGTACTGTGCCAGGTGGGCCCCTTTGCCCCAGTCACAGCAGGAAAGTGAAGTTATCCCTAGTGTTAGCTGAGAACAGAGCAATCATTAAGATATAGATGAAATGCCTGCCATCCACCCATTGTGACTAGAATTTCAGTTTCTCTGCCTTCCCATTGGCATACAAGGTAAACTTCTTACCTTGCTTTGAAAACTGACATTATGATATGGTATTCCTTCCCACTTATAGTAACAACCAGACAGCCTTCATGTTTTCATGATTTGACAAAGGTCCTTAACAGCAACAGAATATCTGCATTTACTTTTTTGTTTATACATCTTCTGTATTTAAATATATGTTAAGAGGGTAACTGGGCTCCTCCTGAGATCTTTTCCGTTGTGATCTGTGTCAGTGGGAGTACAGCAAGATAAAAGAAAAATAACATCATCACAATTCAAGAGTTTGAATACATTTGAGTGGAAAAGTCAGAATTACAATATAGACATATGGATATTCTTAGACCTCATTGAGAGGGAAAAAATAAATACATGAACATCTCCTGACTATTTATAATTTCACATACCCTAAAAGGTAAGTAAAGAGCGTTTATTTCTTTGGTGCAACAGCAGAAGGCATTAGCCATGCAATCTGGGTTCAGAAACCTGCAAAATGAACTGAGTGGATAAACTGAAAAGTGAAAATGGCACATCTAGTTTTTACTCCAACTGATTATCATCACTACATTGTGCAGCTCTGGATATGTCTAGTGTATGGCAGAACCTCCAGTCTGTACAGCAATATACAGGCTAGCTTGTGTGTGCTAGCTTGCAACATCAAAAAAATATCTTGCATAATTTAAAAACATAGCTGAGTGATGTTGCTAATGTTGTTAAGCCCATAGCCAATGTCATTTTTCTGGCCTTGTGTATTGAGAGCGAGCATTTTCTAAGCTGCTGCTCATATCGAGGACTGATTGCAAAGTAACTTCAGATAAATCTTTCCATTTTCCGATCCATGCCTGTGAAGTACTAAACCACATGTGCCAAATAGAAATGCTTTAAGGATAACGGGAACAGCTTTAAATACAGTGAGTTTCCTCCGACCATGCCTTGTCTAAGGATAATGGCAAGGCTTCAAACATTCTCTGAAACAAGCCTCGTCTAATTCTATGTTCTATAACAAGTGGTGGGCGAACATATTAGTTCTACTGGATCTGATGAAGTTCTAATGAATATTTTGATAATGAAAATGTGCTGCAGCATAAATTAAGATTATAAAACACTGCATATATGCAAAATTAATCCACTCCAGTGATGCCAGTTTACTGTGTTTCCCCTGTTGTTACATTATCTGCATTGCATTAACCTGGAATATTATGGAAAAGCGCTTGCTGCTCAGGCCACCTATTCCGTGTCCTTGTTATATTATCTGCATTGCATTAACCTGGAATATTATGGAAAAGTGCTTGCTGCTCAGGCCACCTATTCCGTGTCCTTGTTATATTATCTGCATTGCGTTAACCTGGAATATTATGGAAAAGTGCTTGCTGCTCAGGCCACCTATTCCGTGTCCTTGTTATATTATCTGCATTGCATTAACCTGGAAGATTATGGAAAAGTGCTTGCTGCTTAGGCCACCTATTCCGTGTCCTGTGGAGTTTCCTCCTTCCTGCTCCATCTTTTACTATGTCCACCTAAGTTGATCTACAGATACAGCCTATGTCAGGGTCCAGAGAGGGAAAAAAAGGAATGTCTGAGGACAAAATACAATGTGACTAGCTCCACAAATAAAATGGTTAAAGTATATGAATTCCAGTGTTCCAGTTTCTACATGGTTTCTAGGTGAGGGATTTTATGAATATGTTGGGAGGTGTATCTTACGGAGACCGTGTCCACCAAAGGAAAACTACAGAAGCAGTTGTGTAACATTTTGACCAAAGGCACAAGATGACACCATGCCCAAGATTATGTCCCTGATATAAGTGAAATCCTTCGTAAGGTCAAGGATACAATAGTTAAATGCACTAAAAAATAGTTACAGCCCCTGCTAGCCAGTAAGAAAGTATATGTTCAGTGTGAGATGTTCATGTGAAAGGACAAGATTTTCATCTACGTGGACATGCTGGAATGTAAGGAAATGTTATTTATTACCCTTATTCAACATCTTGTATGATGCAGAACTGATACAAGCAAGTTTTTTTTTTCGCTAATTTTGCTAAAAAAGAGAGAGAAAACAATGTTTTGAAAGCAAAAATCAGACATGACCTGTATTCTAGAACTAAAAGGTAATCCATGCTCTTTGCAAATGATAAGAAATCATTCTGCAATAATGCATGACAAGAATTTTCATTTCAGGGCCAAACGCCATGCATACTGTTGATCTAAATAGCACTATTCAACTGCAGCCCATGAAAGCAGGTATGGGGTCCTTCAAGCAAAATAGTTTCAATGTACTCCACAGTGCAGCTTTGGTTAGTTAAAGCTCTGCTGTTTTTGTATTACACACAATGACTACTTCTTTGGCCCTGAGTGGTACTTTTTAACTGCTGCAATTGCTTGCTACATCTGTGCTTATAGCCATAAACCTATCCCCTTCTTAACAGTAGTTACCCCACTGCTGTCTTGTTCATTGTTGCTACTCCAAATGCCCTGTGTTAGGAAGGCTATATTTTATTTACATCACCGAAAACCATCTGCCTCTTCTGAGATAAAAATATATATATGTGTTAAGGCATATTTCCAGTAAATGCTTTTTGTTTTAAAATATAAAGGCATATTACAACATGCTTCAATTTTGTTCTAAACAGTTCTATAAATATACACAATTCTAAGGTGTATAACAATCAAACTAAACAGTGGGGACAGCTAAGAGAACTGAAACTTTTATGACATTCTACAAATATACAAGATTGCAAACTGTATAACAATCAAAATTGAAGCTGGGACCCAGTATAGGGAGTCTCAGAACATCAAAACCGGAACGGTGCAAGCTTTCTTTTGTCAGTGTTTCACCAAATACAGACTACCTATATCACACATTGACTGAATTGTGGAGTCACAGAGCAGGGAGGGACAAGATGAGATTTCCACGTTATTCCTCTTTTTTGACTTTTTCTGACCTCAGAATTGCTATACTTAGAGATTGATGGTGTAGGGGCTTGCCCCCACATTGGAAAGAGGAGAGTGTCTTGCCTCTATGAAAATACCATTTTGTGTGTTTTGCGACCTTGAAAGTATCACTGTTTTGCAATTATGACATCCCTTGTTTTTTATTGTTTTAGTTTATATTAACTGCCTGTCAATCAAACAACAGGCAATTAATTATAATAAACCCTAAAGCCATGTGACAGTGGGGACGGATACATGATACATAATTAATAAATGGATATTGGGCAGTAAATATTACAGTATGTTGTCAACTTTCTGAGTTACAGTAAGTCATAAAAGCATGAATTCATGAAAGCTCAATAACTTTTTATATACTTTTTAGGTACATTGTAGAGCTGGTAGAAGAAGTGATAGGAAGAAGGTTTAAGGGAACCGGGGTTCTAACAGTCAATAGTAAACTGGCAAATCCAGCAAATCTTTATATATCAATGTTTTTTCTAATGTCAGCTACAACACATGGCTATCTTGCTACAGTAATAAATTCAACTATAAAAAGAAAGTGCATAGGAAAAAATCCCTATTCTTAGCTGTATCTTGGACTAGTAGCTCACCATGTCCCAGGATCTTCCATCTACCAATCAGCACTGAGGTTCTCTCCCCTGAAGGGAGACATACCAATACACCTGGTTATGGAGGGACCATAAAGCCAGAGGAAGAAGTAAATGGTCTCCATGAAGGACCCAGAAACCTGTGGCTCATCTTCATGAGCATGACCGTGGTAAAAAAAATACTGACTTAAAAATAAATACTGAAGACTAAAAGGGTAGCATACACAATTCAAGATTCTTTTGTAAACAAATATTATGATAAAAAAACAAACCACTGAGCGAAGTTACACATTAAGTCAGAGACGCAGGAGGTTTAGGCAATGGGGTCCATCAAAAGAGAATTTCAGCAGAATTTATTTACTTCATCAAGTAATTAAAGACCGTTTATTTTTGAGAAGTCCCTAAACATAGACATATTTGCAGGGCAAGTACCAACCATTATAAATGGAAAAAGTTTACTTATTTATGGTTTAATTTAATGAGGGACACTGATACATAAGAAGGTGTGTAAGAAGGGGTCATATTAGTGCTGACATCATCAAGGGTATTTGTGCCCATAGACGTTAGTTACTTGCACAAGTGGGTTAGGATTTATAATGTCAAAGAAGCATTGGGCATGCTGACCTTTGGCAGCATAGGTTACATAGTTTTTTGATGAATAGTTAAAGCCACCAATATAAAGGTGTTGGGCTTAATGGGGATGTCAGCTAAGGCATTAAGATAGCTACTATTATGGGGAGCATAGAATATGTTCTACAGTTAACTAGAAGTGGTAATTAATATTGTTTAGGGTGATTTGGACTTCTAAGAGTTTAAATTTGGGAGCCATAGGAATCTGTTGTGAAGAGATAATATCTTTGGCAAATACTGATACCCCTCTGTAGGTCTGTAGACACAATAGTCAACAAACTCAGGAAGAGATGGAGTGATTTCATTGCTTTGAAGCCATGTCTCTGTAACAGCATATATATGAATGGATTCAAGTTGTAGAGGATCTCGCATTTGGGTATTTTTTACATCTTACAGCACTGAGTAGTGCCACCTTAATGTGTTCCAAATTAAACATTAATAGAATGGAATATCCAGTAGATTGACTGTGCCTAAGAAGGTACTATAGGTTCAGCAAATGCTTTGAGCAGAATGTGAAAGTCATAATACTGCAGTTGCAGACCATCCCTGGTAAAGGAAAAAGATTTGCCAACATGTCACCTTAAGCTGACACATACTGAATCCTCCTGGAATAACTACATAGCCACTTATTAAAGTCAATTATCTTTTTTTTTATTTTGGTATTATTCTTGGTGATGGCCAAAAACACTTAGGGCAAGTGTCTTCCCTGACTTGAACACACACATGCATAACAAGCTCAGTCATATCTTTCTACATGTTCCTCTGAGTAAGACACCAAAGGTCTTTTACCCCTATGTGAACAACTACTAGTGTACCATCATATTTATCAGGAAGGAGGGTTCTAAGAGCCTTTGTTACACCCTAGTTCCTGGTTCCAAAAAGTCTGTTTACTATCGCCCTATTCTTATCCATCCTGGAGAGGGCAGCATCTATATGTCTGACAACAGAGGCAACTATTACAAAAATTTATGATGCTGTCTCTGCAGGCTTTAAGGGCATGCAGTCTGCATCCTTTTGACTCTTAGAATTATGCATACTAGGCATGTGGGGTGAAGTTGATTATCTTGCTGTTTTCTTAGTCTTCAGTCTTAGGTTTACGCGATGCTCACTTAACAACCTCCATAACAGATGCAGTGGAGGTGCTCTGTGATATAGGTGTGTGTGCTGTCCTCAACAAATATGTTTTGTAGTAAGAAAGTAGCCTCCAAATTCAAGCAATACTTACACCCTCTCATGTATCAAATAACTGTGCGGTAGCAATAAAGGATTTTCATTAGACACAAGGCAGTCACTACCTCAAAATACTTTGTGATATTAGTTTAGCTACAGAAGGGACAAGAACTGAACGAATTTCTATAATGGCAAGCACAGTCAAATGGGGTAAGGGAAAACAGGATGGCTTAACACACCTCTCAAGTGTACCTTATTACGAGGAATGTAGCTCATTTAGGGTCTTAAAAAATTTACGTTCCTCGAAGTTCCACATTGAAAGGGTCTGTCACACATTCAGTGTTAGGAATTTGTTAAATGAAATCTATGTTAAATAGAAATGAATTGTATTAATTCATTAAAAGATCTTCTTTATAAGTAAAATCAGCATATTTTAACTACCCTATGACCTTCCTAGTTGAAGTTGTTCGTAAGCCATTAGAATGTGTTCCCCATTTTGTCCATTTGTTCCACATTATGAGGGCTGGTATTCCTCATTTTGGAGATGGAAGGTTGAGAGCTATGTGGCTTAATACCTTACTCATGGGGCAAAATTCCAAAAGAAAGTTTTAGACAGTGAAGCACAGTGAAGGCAGAGATCAATGCATTAGCAGCAGACATGATTCCATAATGTATTCTAAAAGACCCAGTAATTATCTGTACAGCTTAGGATAATTATGGATTCTGCACACACACGCCAGATTCCAAAACAGAATGGGTACATTCAACCCAACTTAAATGCAGAAAAGTACTTCATCATCAACTTTGTGAAAGCACTCGGAGGAGGTCATATGTGCTTTAACTTAACACCACTATATTCCTCGTATTCTTAGGAAATTCTATGGAATCCACAAAACTTATATAAAAAGTGCAACCAGCATTTAATGCACTACAGTAGCCTGGAGTACTGCAAGCCATACTAGAGGGTGATCTGCAGATGTGTCCTTGAAGGCAGCCATCTAGGCACTGAGACAAGATACAGTTAAGCCAGCTCTCTGACCAGGAAATAATACATACAGATTAGACAGAGAGCTGGTGCAGGCTGTTTGCAGGATGCGTGCACCCTACATGTAGGCTCACAGTCTGTGTGGTAACCCAGTATCAGTGGAAACAAAAGTGTGTCTGAGTCTGGGTATGCTGGCCTCTGGGACATTTCAGCGGCATATGGAAGATGCTGTAGGAGGTTCCCAGACAGCTGCCAGTCACATCTTATCACATTTGCTGGAAGCAATGTGCACTAAGGTGGATGAATAACACTCATGCAGTGTAGAACTGCCATGCAACGCTTCTATGCCATAGACAACTCCCCCAATGTGTCAGTGCAGTAGACTGCACCCACATCTCAAATAAAAACCCAGTTATAACTGATGCTGAATGGTACATCAATGGAAAAAGGTGACCATCAGTCAGTTATCAGGTGATGTGTTCAGCAGATGGGCTGATAAATAATATCATGGCAACACACCTCAGAAGTGTGGATGATACTGCAGTATGGATGGAAAGTTGTCTATGGATCACTTTATAACATGGTGGAATTCCTGAGGACTACTACTCGGTAAGTACAGGACCACAGCTATGATGTAAGTAGAATCTAGACCTGCCAATCCTAAGCATGAGGACAAAATATGTGTTATCTCCTTCCTACAAACAGGTAACTGTGTTTATCCACTAGAGCCTTGATTAATGACACAATACAGAGCCCCATCAACCCCTGCAGTGGAGATTATATATACACAGTAGAACACACACTGTGACACAAAATGCCATTGAGCTTGTATTTGGTGTGCTTAACGCAAGATTCAGATGTCTGGATACATCCAGGGGTGCACTACAATACACACCATAAAAGGCATCACAGATGGCTACTGTGTGTGCCATGCTACACAACAAGATAACAAAATATTGTGGCTTGCAAGCTGAAGGTGTGTGTGACCTACCTCAAGAACCCCAGATGTTTGATGATGACATATCAGACCTGTTATAGGATGATCAGGAGGACAAAGGGGTAAAAAGAAATAGGTGTGGTCAACAAAGAATGTGGCCATATCTCCAAGCTCAGGCAACACGGCAGTGTCTAACACACACGTTTGAGTCATGACAAGCCACACCTACAAAAGTACACAGAGCAAACAGTGATGTTCACGTGTTACCCCACAACAGCAGCACAGAGCATGACTAATGGAAAGAAACCATTAGCTGTCCACGTTGAACATCATACAAAACCGAAGCATAAGTTATACTAGTAAAAATATATACACAACACTCTCCAAAGAACACATCTGGATGTATACAGAGAAAATATCATTTTAGGAAGTCTCTCTGCAAGGTAAATCATCAGAGAGATACTATTTGCCGAAAAGTACTCCCATACAAAGAATAGTGCATGGCTCAATAAGAAAATCCAGAAATAAGCAAAATGTCAGCACAACAGTCAGCATCCAAAATCCTCTGTTTATTGTAATATCATTGTAGCACAAGGCAAAACAGACCAGTTTTGGCTAACAAACTTTTATCAGTGTGTGATCACAACACTCAGCAAGGAACACAACTGGATGTATACGAGAAATATCATTTTGGGAAGTCTCTCTGCAAGGTAAATCATCAAAGAGGACCACACACGCAAATGTGTAGGATGCAGGAGCTGTGCACAGCAGAAAGTGTCATTGGACAAGTAGGATATCATCATACTGGTAACTAGCATTTGAAGGTAGCCGTAAAATAGCCAGTGCCACAAGAAATTAAGGCCCATGCAGTGTATGGAAATGTATCAGCATAAACATAGCCAAAAAGCGGGGGCCATACACAAAAACTGATGCATCACACATAGCATTGTGTGATGTATAACAGAGTGTTACAACACAGTAAATGGCATACATCAGCATGAGTAATTACAAACGTCTCAAGGACTGTGTGAAAAGAAAAGAAAAACAAACAAGCCTTAAATCGAATGCCTGACATGGAATGTCACACACAAGACAATGCTTTCATGTACAGGTTATTGCTGCAACATGACACAGTAAGAGGTAAAATACGTTCAAATATGCAGAGTATCAATAACAGTGACTGCACAGCTGCTAAGGAACATGCAGCAATACTTGGGGTACAGCAGCATAAGTAAATATATGTGTATGGATTCAGGGAGATATGGGAAGGCACATATGGGAACTACATATCAGCATGGGGATTTAAAATGGAGACAAGTCAACAGAAGTGAGGTGAGTGCTGAGAGTGAGACGTGCAGTACCATATGAAAATGCCATAAGTTAGACAGGTATGCATACAGAGGCATACTTGAGCACATGGGAATGGCAGACAACAAGGAAATGTGTAATGTAGTCATCAATGCTGGAAGACAAAGATAACATGCTGTTAACCAAGTAAATGTGTGCTGTATGTCAACTAACAAGAAATGCAAACATAGAATCATAAATTCATATACCATTATTGCCATCATTATCTGTCCTAACATATGTCAAATAAGTACTACGTATCACAACCTGAAGCTAGTCACCTATGTCAGATAAATGATCAGAGAAAACCCTGTGGCATCAGACATTTGAAAACCCACCTATAGATTAATACATCAGGGGTCAGCACAGCAGCCATCATTGCCACAGGGTCAGAATGACACAACAGGGCATACATTGGATCAACCGTCAGTGTTACTCTAACCCAGTCTAGAACACATACACTGATGGATCACACTGTGGTCCTGGCTGCCCCTGCCATGTCTAGCCCATGGTGCTGCACCAAGAGCTGGATGTGATGTCACTAGCATCTTGAAAAGCAGTGTGGGTAAGATCAGTACTGCAATGTGACAGATAGGACATGACTGTTGGAATCATAGTTTAGTGACCAATAGCAGATTTGCAATCATGTTGTAGCACATACATTGATATCATAGGGACATGTGTGGGTCTAATGAGAGGGGTCTGCCTCTCCCCACTAGAGATAAATTGCTCAGTACAGTTAGGGCACATACAACCCAGTTCATACTACAGCACGCTCTAGCACTGCTTTAACAAGGGTTTCAACAGGGCATGCAACAGACACCACACTGTCATACAGCCAGTGCTGCCATGACCTCTTGATGTCTGTGCTCTTAACCTTCATGTATCACACTTTCAGTGGCACATGCAAGTGCAAACAGGTCAGAGCCATGATGTCGCTGTGAATGTTCCTTTGCTGTAATAGTAAACAGACACCCTCTGAGACCCACCCATGCACATTGGCCACACTCCATGTGCAGTCTAATGGGCAGTATTGTTCCATCATGGAGATGAGTCACCACCATTATCAGACTCTGCATGGGACAGTGGGTCACAGTCATCTCCATGTGAGTTATCTGATGACTTCATATCATTGGAATGGCCGACCATATTATCCTCACTATCACAGGCTACACCATGAACCACATGGCTTTTCCCTTCCACCTGGATAATGAACCTAATGCAGTGGCTTGTGTGCCATGGGCCATACTATCACAGTTAAGCACATCATATTCCATGTCAGGATCAGTAGACTGACTGTTAGAGAAGGTAGGTAGTGGACGTGCTACAAAAAGAGATGGATGACACATATCACAAACATTCACAGAAATCAAATCATGCAGCCCAGTACTGAAATCTGAGGCAACTGTATAGCTACAGTGCTAATTATGACATGAACATACCAGGTCATCATGACTGGGGGGGGGGGGGTTCAGGGACCATATATAACAGAGATATGTCATGTAATTTAAGGATCAAACAAATATGACAGATGAGGGTATTACAAATACTAAAATGTACCTGACATGTGATCTTGTGACTCCACTGCCTGAAGTGAGGGTTGAAATGCAACTGTCCCATGAAAAGGAAGACATACAAACACCATCATTAAGTACAAATCAAACATCATGTATCATTCCACCTGAAGTATAACACACAACGGGCAATATATACACACACCTGATGGGCGAGAATGACGTGCAGATTGCAGGTGTCCTATGCAGATGAACAAGAATACAGTAGTCATGAAGGGCACAGATGTAATTATCAATAGTAAAATGTAGTAACCATATAGACTGCTTTACCAGATAAGTCTTCCCTGGTTGGGGAGCATATCATCTGTCGTAATGTAGATCCTGAATTATAATATGGCACATGCACAAGAACATGTAAGTAAACTCCACACTCTTAACAGGAGGCAGAGGCATACAACTATGGCTCAGATTAACAGGATATGAAGACACTTAAGTGACAAATGATGCACATGTCGGCCAGATGTACCTGTGCAGGGAAAACGCCATCATTAATACCCTAGATCACAAATGTGCTAAACATTGCTGCACAATATCAACCACATGAACAAACTTACCAGGTCTGCTGTACATGCAACTTCTTGGCCAATGTCTAGTGATGATGATTCCCTGGTCAGGGAGCATGTCATCTGTCATAATGCTGATCCTGTGTTATAACATGACACACAAATATCAACAGGTAAGCATATTCTAGATTCCTAACAGGAGGCGGAGGCATGTAACAACTATGGATCATGTTAACAGGATATGGAGACACTTGCGTGACATGTGCTGCTGCTGCTCAGATGTTGAGGAACCTATGTAAATGAAAAACACAACATCACACATATTGCTGAGAGTGTTATGTATGTACTGTGTTGGTAAGATAACAAGCTGTAACACTTATGTTGTGCATCCACATCAGGTGTGCTTTCACATTCAGAGTGTAGTTTTGCTGCTGTGACACAAATAAAACATAACGGTAAGAACTGTCAGTTAATAGTTCTTCAATGAGAACGGGTGTATGCTGCAGTGTTTTTGAATGATGTACATACCTTTATGCCCTGGAACACCTCCCACAGTACCTGCCATGGATATCCAATGATCCTGGCTGGTGGTATTATGTGAGGTCAGGAACATCCTTATCTCATCCTGAGAGGCAATGGAGGCCCACCTCCAGTGGCATTCATCACCCTCTCATAGTGGCAGAGTCTGTTGGCTGCCCAGAGGATCATGTCAGAGCAATGTCGCCAGCAGGCTTCCTTGGATCCAATGTGAACACCCACAGTACTGATCATGTATATCAGAACTGTCCATGCTTGATTTCTCCACATAGTATTACCCTTTCATCCAAGAAGGTTGCAGTCATGCTGACACAGAGGCTTGATTATTATTTCATTTTCTCTGTGTGAGAAATTGTCTCTCCTGTTTCTGCTCAACATCTGGAAGACAGGGTGATATGCACATCTTAGAGTTTATATATGAGCTCACATATTGATAGGACAATGTTAAAAGCATATGTCAAAAGAATGGCCTGCCTCTCATTTACAGTGCATAGCTATGCAAAACAGTCTATGCCCTGTATATCTTTGTTATGTACAGATAATCTGAATGAATATGAAAAACATGTCTGAATAGCTAATCCATATGGCCTAACAACATCAGCATATGTGTCAATGGATTTAACAAGTTTATACAAGTCATACATGCAGGGAGGAAATTTAACTCATGCCAGTGGATATTATGACAAGTAAGGGCCAAACACATAACCAATGTGGCACAACACCACTACTTTAACGATGGTGTTGCCATAGTTACACGCACATCAAAACACAAGTAGCCATTCTATCTGAAGAATGCAGGATGCATTTCAGATATTATTGCAGTCAGTGATGGACATCAAGACAAATGTGAATGTTATTATATGGCATGCAACACACATACTGAAATTTATTACTGAAATTTATTCAGAAACAGGGAAGAAAAATGTCAGCATATTAAAATGACCTGCTAACAGTCAAGGCTACATATCACAACAAGAAACAATGTAAATACTAAGCTATCCTTATGTTGCCTATATCCCATTGAATGTAATCACAATTATTGCTATATCACTAAGCATCAGAGAGTATCTGTAAATCAGTCACTGAACATACAACTTGTGGAAACCCCCATAAGTCATTGGTTTCTGTAAACATATGCCTGCAATTACATGTTATTCTGCAATAGCTATGAATATATTTTAATTCTGTTCATACCGGCAGTTCACCAGGCCTGGTTCCTTTTATCCATATAATTATGTGTGGGGAACGCTCCTTCTCATTGATGAACATGTACCCATACGTAAGCATGTTGTTTAATTCTACCCCTCACTCCTTTATGTGACAGACAGATTCCAATGCACAGAATTTGAGAAATATATGCATGAAAATATGTTTCAGTTGTTATATACAGCATGGTGATAACATAGGTATGTGATAACAACACTATATTTCACCACAGCAAAGCCAGCAGGTGACAGCTTACCTTTAGAAGCTTGTTCTAAGCCAGTTATACCACAAAGTGAGGTTAGCCATGCACGCACAGCTTTTAAGTACCATTTGTGCAATACATAATTAATGAGGTTCATTAGCATTCAATATTTTGGAATCCTACTCTCAATGTCTGCATAAATTCTCAGATCCCGGCACATTAACCAATAGCTGGGCATAAGTGCACAATGCTCAGTGCAGCTGCCCAGTAGGTATTAATAAACAGGAATGTCTATAAAACATGCTAAATGCCTTCCAATAGTCTGCCACCCTCCTATATGCACCAACTTTAATATGTAATATTGATACATATTCTTAACATACCACTGCTACCTGTGAACTGAGTGAGAATTCAGCAATTTTTGCAAGGCATTTTTCTACAACTTTTAACTGCAATAGTGAACAGAGGTAATCCAAAGGGATCAAATGAAGTCTAGTATCCCATCTGTGACCCAGAGGGTGACAAGACTAACATGAAACAGAGTGTAAAGGATAAGCCCAGATTAAATCACTTTAGGTAGCAGATCTAGGAGACTGTCTCTCTGATACCCTCCCAGTGGGAGGAATAAAGTTTCCAGTGGTTTATTTAGTTAAGCAAGTAGATGGATGAGTTTTCTTGTTCTAATACATTACATTCAACAGGTCAGTTATTTAAAGGCAGTGAGAGACAATGGTAGAAGGGTCCATGGGATCTGATTGGAGAAAAATTTGGGAGTTGGAAAAATAAGGAGCCAATCCCAAAGCTTAGAGGTTAGTCCCTTATATGAATATTCCTGAAAGACCCATGAGGGTTTACCAGCTCTGCAGCCTATGGAACCTCATTCTTAGTTAAAAGGTTTTATTTTTATTTTTAACTTCTAACAAACAAAACATGACAATTATGAGCTACAACTATGGAACTATATTTAAGAAAATACTTTCACCTGAGCTTCATCAGGTCCATCTAACAGAGTGTTTTACACTTTGAACATTGAAAATACCTGCTTTTATGAGGCTATCGCCAGGCTTTGTCTGTTTTGTAAGACATGTAAAATGAGAGGCTGTGTCTGCATCAGTGGGGCTTATATTCATTGATCCCAAGTATGAAAACTTTATTACAGAACTTTTTCTAGTCTAGCACATGTAATATGAGAGGCTGTGCACACATTTATGGGGCTTATTTATCTCCTGACATATAATATGAAAGGCTAATATTCTCTTGTACAACAAAAATGTTTTCCAGTTCCTGCTTGTAAGAGGCTCATATACATGATGAATGTGACCAGTCTCCATTCTTCTTCCTCTTGATGAAGACAGACCTTTTTAGACACAGGAGAGGTAGTCACTTAAAGCTACACTAGGTGATTCTCATATTGAACAACACATGCATCCAGGAAAATAGCATACAGTGGACAACAAGTCCCAGTGCTCATTTTTACAGATCTCATGGATGTGCACAAGAAGAAGGAAAAAAGGAAAAAGTAAGTAAAGTCTGAAGACCTCAGAACCTTTTGAGTGAGCTTACTGTGCCCATGGAATAAAAATTCACCAAGTGGTAAACTGCAGAGTATACAAAAACTTTTAATAAACATAAGTATCTCAGATCTTCTTTGAGCATAGGCAAATTGTGTCTATGGTGTAAAGAATATGGCAGTGTGGAGTGGTGCCCTAGGACAACAATTTTCATTGTACTGCAGATTATAGAAATTTTGTTAAATGCAACCCCCATGGCTACAGTATCTATACATGTTTGCTATGGAGTAGCTGCAGTGAGAGGTGGAAGAGTATGGTTTTATGTTACTCCAGTATGGGGTCTTCACTGTCAAGCTTCTTCCTGAGTCTAGGAGTTACTGAGGGATATTCCGTTTGGGTCCTTCCTCTCTCTCCGGGTTCCAGGTGGTGAAGTCAGGGCTCTTCTCTTCAGATTCTTCCTCTCTTCAGGTTCCAGATGGTAAAGTTAGTACAAAAGAGGCAGAGAGAGCTCTGTGCCTAGCTAGATAAAGGGTTGAAAACTGGGAGAGATAAGGTGGAAGGGCAGTTAACCTGAGAGAGGGGGTGGTACCATGGTTGCCAGGGTGGGGTTAGAAGATGTAAGAGGCTGATATAATCCATATGGGAGTGGGATGTGCTGTCTTTTAGCTCAAGCAGTTAAGCAGTAGAACAGCATAACTATTGTTATTCTATATGTGAGTTCAAATCCCAGTGTAGCCTATATTTGTGAAAATATTTTCAATGATTAGTGTAATATTGTAAATCACATATGTAAGATCTATATTTATTTGGCAACTTATACAATATAGATTTTTACACATAAACCATGGCAGTGGTACATTGCCCCCAGTGGTGCTTATGTTGCTGATGACTACATTATTTCTCCCTTATTGGTAAAGCTTCTAGAAACCTCATACAGTATACCTCTGCTGAGTAATACATAAATTAGTAAACTCTAAATTATAAAAGTCTCAACAGTCATTTATAATCCATGTCTGCCTTCAGCAGTTTAATGAATGAAAGGCCAGTGAAAGTCATCATGGCTGAAATATGCATAAGCTTTGTAAATACAATGCAAGTATGATCTGCAATCCTTATATTACCTTCTGGCTGTAAGGTTAGTACTGAATGTGGAGACATGGATTTGAATCACACTGTTGTGTACTAATGCTTTTAATGGCTATTTATTTTTTAAAAGTGCATACTTCTGTTAATAATGATGGATGTGTCAATGCTTGGTAATGCACGCATATGTTACCTCTACAGTTTAAACTACACTACTGTGAAGGCTGCCAGCCCAGCTAGCTAGAATTTTGTAAATAATTCTATGTCATTTGTGAATATTAGTACGATCCACAGGCTTGTCTTATAAACATAAGAGAACTATATGTTATGTGTGTATTAAACTGGTGCAGAAGTGTGTGTTTAACTGTATGTTATGTGCTGAGCTTCAAGAATATAACCACAGTGTACCCTACTGGAAAAGAACAAAGTTAACTTGCAAACTCTAAAAAAATAAGTGAATTGTTTACAATGGTGTTTATCTCAGCTAGGAGACAGAATGTCTGCAGCTAGAAATTCTTTCTATTGTCTGGAAACAGAAATAATTACAGATTTCAAATGTAAAAGTGTTTACCTGTTTTACAACTTCCAGTTCCAGGCAAACTTCTGAAAAATAAGTATTTTTGACACTGAGGTGACAAAGAATGATATAATCTGTGATAACCCAGCAGAAATGTTTGATAGCAACTTATGAACTATCTCAGAGAGTGAGTCTGTGAATTTTGTATTTGTCTTTGGATCTGACAACATCCTCTCATCAGCACTTGTCTGGCTCTGTAAGTAAGACTTAGACTACAGTGATTTCTCTTAGAGATAAATAGGAACTTAGTAAGATTAGTTTCGATGTTTTCTGTATTTATGTGAGAATGTCCTGCAATGTTGTTTTAAAATATTGCCTGTGATCCTGAACTCTATCACTGTGTTGAGTTATTGAGTATTGCATTGTGCTTTTATTATTTATTATTAAATATATTTAAACCTTTTAATTGTGACTGGTTTGTTTAGAGATATTTAAGCTCTTAGAGTACTTGCATGTATTCGGTGACACTGTATAGGCCACTCTTAAATAGCCTTATAAGTCTTGGACACACTTACCATTTGGATAATAGTAACATTACACAGTAGAATTGGTCACCCTTTGGGAAGGGCCTTAAAGTAGCTGATAAGGGTGGTTGGTGGCAGATGGTACTACCTTATAGTCTGGGCAGAAGGGGTCATAGCTATAAACTTGTGCCAGCCTTCCCCAGGAGTGTCTGTGTCTTTGTATATAGATCAAATCTCAAAGTGTGTGTGTGTGTGTGTGTGTGTGTGTGTGTGTGTGTGTGTGGGGGGGGCAGGCTACTTAGGCAGGGGCACACAGCACTGGTTGGACAGAGAGGGTGCTGGAGGGTTTGGCTTGACCACTTGGCTGAGATCTTAACCCTATAACTGTGCCAGTGGGGAGTCTTATTGAGGATCTGGATAAAGAGAGAGAAATCAACCCCAGACTGATTGTGATCTATGTGTGCTCTTAAGGGAAATTGTACTTTACTGTGTGTGTGTGTGTGTGTGTGTGTGTGTGTGTGTGTGTGTGTGTGTGTGTGTGTGTGTGTGTGTGCACTTGTCATCCTCCCAATGTGCATGTCCTTCACTGGTGCTAATGGTGAGGATTGAGGCTCCTTGATTACTGGGCCAGTGCAGGGGTGTCACAACAACTATCTGTTATAATCCATTACTTCTTTTCATTGACTACCCCTCTACCTAAATTCCAGGTTCATGTTTAAATCCCACAGTTGTACACTAATTCCTTTAATGGCTATTTACATGTTTCAAGTGCAGCTAAATGTTTTCTTGCAAGCTATGACAGTTGGAAATCTGAACTGCTACAGTTGTCTGTTATTGCTGTGAACAATGTGATGATATGCAGTCTTGACTACATAGTCTTTTTGTTCAAATCCCACCACAGGCATTATGTTCATCATTGGCCAGATTGAATATTATTACGCAGGCATGCCTGACTTGCATGATGTTTTATGAACAGTGGTAATTTTGTTGCACTCTATTTGTCATATGTGTTATGGATGTCACCAGTTCATGTTGCACAACACATTTTGGATATATTATGTGTAATGTGATGTTAGATGTATATAGCAGCTTATGTAGGGCACACGGCAGTACTTGTACTTTTTTTTACTTGTCAGGTAATATGCACACAACTTCACATTAGGTTAATATGTTAAAGTACATGTCAATACAAAATGACAAACACTTGTACACTTACACATGTAGGTCTGTCTATCTATCTCTATTTATAAGCCTGTGTGCACATAAGTATGTATTAAATTGTATTCATGCATATGTACAGACAGGAAGATTGCAAAGTTGCAGTATCATACATCATATACATGCATACAAAATTTTATTAATTATTACTTAACAACAAGTTCAGCATACAATAACTGTGTACATTTATAGGTCTTCATTCACATGATTAAGTATATCTGTGCACTTAAACAATGTCATCTTAGATTGGGACACCTGTTAGTGTGTGGAATGCTTCCCTGTGTATTCGTAGATGTAAGTTGTTTGACTTCCATCAATTCATACATGAATAGCCAGTATTCATTATCTAGGCAGGTAGAATTCTGTTTTTTAGTATAAACATAGGTGACAGTTGTAGGTTTGAATCTACCTTCTTCCTATTTGTCTACAGTAATTATCATGAGTGCCCAGTAGTAAGAATAACACACCAATGACTGAATATGCAAAATGTGATATTGTATTGTATGTCAATCTTACTTAACATGTAATAATCACTATTTTTTTCATTGTTTTATTGCACTACATAGCAGTCACTATGTACTGACCTTAAGCAATCCTTCTGCTGCTGTAATGCATCTTTTCCTGTTTACAGATGATGAAGACCTCTCTCGAAATCATGCCTTGTGTATACAGTGTATGCACAGACTTGAGGAGTAGCAGAGGGAGAGAGATATGTGTTAGGATTTTCCACATTTATGTCTCCATAATTAAATATTAGCATACTTAAATCTTCATATTTAGATGTGCAGTTTTATGACATTCAGACATGCTAATGTTTATGTCAGACTTCCCAAAATTTATCTGCAAGGTAGGTGTAATACTTAATGATTTATTGTAAATAACATTACCGTTTACATACATTTAAGTGGAATGTTGTCATAGGAGTTATCAACAGGAGTTGATTGTGCTTAAATTAAAGACATCTATGTTCATCTGGCATATTGATTTTTGACTTCAATGTTTTATATACATTGTGTTGTGAATTATATGTTGTGCACTGCCTGCCTGTTCTATTATTGAATGAGTGCTTGCTGTCTGAACATTCTTAATGCTGTTAGTAAACCTTTACTGGCATGTACTTCTTTATTTATTTTATTTATTTATTTTATTTTCAGTTTGATTACCGGGGAAGTTCACTGGGCCAGAATGTGTCCATTTTCAGTGGATGCCCGGGGAGAAAAGCTCCATAAGCAGCATGAAATACAAAAAGGTAAAATACATATATAAATTCGTACAGTTAGGAACAGCAAATGCTTAAATTGTACATTATAACACAATTAAAGACAATAGATAACACAGTTTACAGGTATTTACATTCAGAACAATAAGTTTCAACTGTGTGAAAAATAAGCATCTGAGGTTACTTGATATTTACAATGTTTAGATACTTGGAGTCAAGAGAGAGAGCTTGCTTAATCTGAGGATGCTAGCTTAGGTTTCTTTTAGAAGAATAGAAAATAAAGTTGTAGGGAAGCATGTAACAAGGAGTATGGATAGATCAGAGGGGAAATTTCTTAGAATTTATGTAGGGTGAAAGCAGGAGCATTTACGTTTAGTAGACAGGTATGAGAAAAGTTGGGTCTTGAAGGATTCAGAGTTAGGTATAGTCCTGAGTGAAGGAGGGAGAGAGTTCCATTTTTTGCCTAGAGAGAAAGAGAGAAGGAGTTGGCCTGCAGGATGTTTGGCTTTGTGGATAGAGATTAAATTTTGGTGTTCAGATCTCAGAGATCTGATTGGGATGTATGGGGGAAGGATATTTGTTAAGGCTGGGCATTTCTCTGGATAGAATATTAGTTTGTGAGTGGTGGTTAGTTGGAGATATTCTAGGTGGTTAGAGAGTTCCAGCCAGTTCAGAGATTATAGGGTAAGGCAGTGGTGAGTAGAGGTTTTGGATTTAGTTGCGAATTTAGAGATCTTATTATAGCAAATTTCGAGTTTAGAGGTGTTGGAAGTAGACAGGTTAGTTAGAAGAGGGGCTCCATATAGTAAAGAAGGAAGGAGGTAGGTAGTTGCTATAGTATGTCTGGAGGAGTTGGAGAGAAAGCGGTTATTCCTATAGAGCATACCTAGCTTTTGGTGGGTTTTATTTATGTTTTGTTGTATGTGGATATCAAATTTAAGGTGTTCGTCTATGGTAATGCCAAGGAGTTTTGCAGAAGGAACCACTTCTATGGCAGTGTTGTTTTGGCTTAGGTCTTTGAAAGCATTTTTGTCGAAAGAGAAAGTCCTGGAGGGAGGGAAAAGAAGTATTTTAGATTTATTAGAGTTGAGAGAGAGATGGTTGTGGTGCATCCAGTTCTCAGTAGTGGAAAAAGCTATTTGGGTTTTAGTCAATAGTTCAGGAAGGTTAGAGGTGGCACAGACTAAGGTAGAGTTATCAGCGTATTGGATAACTGTTGTGTCAGGGATGACAGTGTGAAGGTTATTTATGAAGATGTTGAAAAGCATAGGTCCGAGGATGGACCCCTGGGGAACACCGGTGGGTGTTGGCAAGAAGGAGGAGGTAGAGTTCTTCCATCTGACAGCTTGAGATCTGTCTGATAGGTAGCTGGAGAACCAAGATAGGGTGTCAGGGGAGAGATGAAGGTTGGAGAGATGAAAGAGAAGGTGCTTGTGGGAGATGGTGTCAAAAGCTTTTGAAAGATCTAGCAGTACTGTGGATACTAGTAATCCAGAATCCCGGGCTTGATTTACTGTTTCTAAGAAGGATAGTAAGGCAGTAATGGTGCTGTGGCCAGGGCAGAAACCATGCTGGGTGGGTGTTATGAGGTGGTTCTGAGTTAAGAAAGGCATAAGTTGGTGGTGGACACATTTTTCTAGAATTTTTGATATTGGCGAGAGTAGGGCAATTAGGCGGAAGTTGGAGATATTGGTGTTTTTGCCTCCTTTGTGAAGAGGAATTGAATTCCCCTTATGTTGCAATGCTGCTTTGTGATGGTTTATTACTCACATCATTGTATACCATCATTGCATGCCATTTTCTGTCACTGGTGTGCTAGAAGCTAGTCATGGTATTATTATATGTCTGAGGTGTTGCATAGTTTATTCTGATGACCATCATTATATATATTTTTTAACTGTGCAAGTTCATATTATGCATATCTAAATGTAGGCAGTGACAATGATATATTTATTTTATTATTTTTTTTTTATTTTACATTTGTTGACCGGGCTAGTCTAGCTGGATATATGTCCATTTTCAGTAGAGGCCCGGGGAGAAAAGCTCCGAACAGTTCAAATAAAGTTCACATATACAGAAGTACATATTTAAAATGCAAATACATTCACTGTAAAGAAAAAAAAACTTTAAGTGGTCACACATTTATAAAGTATAAAAAAATGCAAAATATTTGACTAGACTTAGTACAGTTACTAATGAAGTTACAATTAAATGTTGAGAAAGAATAATAGCTAAAAAAGTACGGTATAAATGTAGATAAGAAAGGAAGATAAAAAGAAAGTAAAATGGAGTAGCAGTTGAATAATACATCTAGTAGTAAAACGTTACTTTTCTGAGAATACAGTAATAAGTAAGATTATGATGGAGAGGTAGAATAATAGTTGTTAAGATGAAATTATTGAAGAGATGAGAAGTTAAGGTTGAATCAAGTAACAAGAGCATGTTGGTCAGTCAGGTTTAGTACAGGGGCACATCCAATGTGTTTTGAGGAAGAGCTTATGTTTATTTTTAAACAGAGTAATAGAGGGAAGTGTGGAAAGTTCGGAGGGAAGTAGGTTCCAGGTTTTTCCTACAGTATTAGAGAAGAGAGAGACTCCAGCTGTATTGTTTTATTTATTGATATTTGCAAGACGTTTTTGTGAGGATCTTAGGGACTTCAGGTTATAGTAGGGGTGAATAAGATTAGATAGGTTGTGTGTCTTGGCAGGTTGATAAAGTATTTTATGGGCGATGACCAGTTGATTAAATTTCAGCTGCTGCTGTAATTCAAGCCACCCTAGATGCTTTAGATTAATACAGTGGTGTGTTCTGAAAGGGTTACCTGTGGCAAACCTGGCTATATTATTGTAGGAGTTTTCTAGTTTCTTAAGGTTATTTTTCGACAGATTAGTAAATATGAGTGAGGCATAAAGAAGGGTAGAGATTAGATGGGTGTGGGCAATAGTTATTCTAGTTGCAGGAGTGAGGAAGGGTTTGATCCTGTAAAGAGAGCCTATTTTTTTATTAGTAGTTTTCAAAGTGTTGTTGATATGGGCGTCAAAGTTAAGGTTGTTGTCTATGGTGATACCTAGCAGTTTGGTAGTAAGATCTTGGGATATAAGAGTACCATTATTGGATTTTACAGTGAAGTCTATTGGGGGAGATTTACTGGTAGGTATAAAAAGGAGGAGTTTAGTTTTTTTAGGGTTTAATAGGAGACAGCGTTTTGTAAACCATAGTTCTACAGAGTTAAACACATGTTGTATAAGGGAGTGACGTTTTGATACAGATGTGGCTGAGCATGTAAGTGTGGAGTCATCTGCGTATTGTATACATGTAGCCTGGGGAACTACTTGGTGAAAGTCATTGATGAATATAGAAAACAGGAGAGGGCCCAGTATGGACCCTTGAGGGACACCAGTATTAACAGGTAGATGGGTAGAAAGAATGGTGTTCCAGAGCACAGCTTGATGTCTGTTATTTAAGTAGGACTGGAACCATTTTATAGCTAGTATGTTAAGTGACAGAGATTTGAGAATGTTTATGAGTATATTGTGATTTACCATGTCGAAAGCCTTGGACAGGTCAATGAAAAGTGCAGAGGAAAGCATGTTAATGTTATGTTTTTTGTTGATGGTGTCTATAAAGGAGAGGAGGGCATTAGTAGTGCTATGGGAAGGTTTGACCCATGTTGGGAGTTGGAAAGCAGGTTGTTATGGAGAAGGTGGTCTAGCAATTACCTGTGGATACATCTTTCCATGATCTTAGATAAAGGAGAAAGTAGGGCTATGGGACGATAGTTGGAGAGTTCAGTGGAGTCTCCCCCCTTATGAAGGGGAATAATATGAGAGCCTTTCCAAAGTTTGGGGATGTATCCTTCAGTGACAGTTCTATTGATTAGAATGGAGATGGGGTAAGCAATAGATTTGGCTGCTATCTGTAAGTATTCTGCGGGTAGTAGGTCAGCAGAGGGAGTGCATGGTTTGAGTTTTTGGATAAGGGTGAGAATAAATGCTGTTGGGACAGGTTGGAAGAGAAATGGAGGTGGTGGGTTAGAGTCAGAATTAGATATAGTTACATTTTGAGGAGAGAGCTGACTGGCAAGAGTTTGAAATGCTTTGGAGAAAAAGGTATTAAAGGCGTTAGCAGTTTGTTTGGGATTGTCCTTGTCAGTGCCTTGTGGGTTAGGTGTGATAGATTGACCAGGATGTAATAAGTGATTAATACTTGCCCAGACCTTTTGTGGTTTATTATGGTTGGTCTGCTGAGATTGTAGGTAATAGTTTTGTTTATCGGACAGTATATCTTTTTTTGTTTCATTTCTCAGTTGTTTGTAGTTTTGGAGGTCAACAGGGTTTTTAGTTAAGCGTGATTTATTCCAGTATTTATTTCTGAGATGGATTTTTTGCTTAGTTTCCTTAGAAAGCCAAGGAGCGGATTTAGTTCTTATCCTAATAAAGCGGGTAGGAGCATGGTGGTTGAGTATGGCTAGGAAATTAGCATTAAAGTAATCAACAGCTTCGTCTAGAGAAAGGTGTTTTAAGGGGGACCAATTACATGCTCTAAGTTCACTTAGGAATAGATTCAAGTTGAAGTTTTTCTTGGTTCTAATTGTCCTAAATATGGGTTGAATGGGTGGATTGGTTTTGAGCCTGTGTTGTCCATTACCTTACTTGGATAGAAGGAAGTTTCTTTGCTCACCAGTGGGAGTGGGGAGCCTTGAGCAGCCTACCTGTCCTTGGGGGAAGTGACCTCAGCACAAGAAGCTGTAGTAATTGGTTGTTTGGGACCATTTCTAGCTCTTTTGTAGTTCACTGTTTAAAATCCGCCTCTGGGCGTTTTTTTCTGGCTATACTGCTCAGACAAGCTCCATGTGGGTTTACAGAGTGGTCCTAGCAGCAGGGAACTCAGAAAAGCGACTACCTTCTGGATTTAAGTATCTTTGCTTTTTTCACTTGAAATAGCTTCTGTAGCTTACCTTGAACTAGCCTGGACTGTTTTCTAACTGATTGCTGCATTATTTTAAAATCTGCACTTAAAGTTACATTTTAGTCGAATTTGATCGAAAGTTTGCTTGTCTGTTTGTTTAATTTAACTGTGGAGGCTGCCCACTAAAGTGTGCTAGCCTGTGTAACTAATTTATCACTGTTTCTGCATTTTCTGTGTGTTTCTACCAAAAAAAACCAAAAAAATAATCCTTGTTTTCCCGCCTTCCTCGACTAGTTTAGACCAGTTTACAGGCATTGCTGTATTTTGGGCTGTGGTGTAGTTCCTGTGTTGTCCATTACCTTACTTGGATAGAAGGAAATTTCTTTGCTCACCAGTGGGAGTGGGGAGCCTTGAGCAGCCTACCTGTCCTTGGAGGAAGTGACCTCAGCACAAGAAGCTGTAGTAATTGGTTGTTTGGGACCATTTCTAGCTCTTTTGTAGTTCACTGTTTAAAATCCACGTTTGCACGGCTTTGCGCGGTTGTGCGCATAGCTGTTAAACAAGGTTAAACATTTTCTGGCTCCGCCAAGTCTGCTCTTCAAATTTTCCCTTAAGGAAGCTCTACTCTTAGTATAACCAGACTACTCACTGTAGTATAAGCCTAGCACTTGTTCTCAATACTTCTCTACTAAGTAAGCACTCTCGTACTAAGTAAAGCACTACATCTACTTACCACCCCTGTGAATATCCACTTCCCTTAAAGGTATACCACTCCCTCATACTGTTCTAGCATGTCGAGTGGTAGTTTACTGGCGTCGTCTCCAGTTCAGCTGGTCAATCTGGGTATCTTGAGACAATGCTACAATTGTCTCATGTACACAGACAACCCTCTCCTCCTCCCAACAAACACAAATACATGTGAGAGATGCATCTATATAGCCAAACTGGAGGCTGAACTCTCTCAACTCAGGGCTGGCATGACCAGACAGGAGGAGATGGCAACCACACACACAACAATCCCAGTCCCACATAGACCTAACACAACTGCAAACCAAACACATAAAAACACAAAGACATACTCGGAGGCTCTAATAAAAAACTTACCAAAACAACAGAGGCTCCCAAAGCAGACATCCAAAAATCCACCACCTCAAAACAAAACACATGCAACACATACTTCAATAAATCAGTGTGTTGACCAATCACAGCCCTTAAGGCCAAACACCTTGCCTGATACACTAGTAATAGGTGACTCCATAGTCAGACACACTGATGTCCCCCTGACGAGGCTGAACAAGGAGAAGGTGACTGTGAGCTGTCTATCGGGAGCTAGGATCCGCAACATAACACATGCACTCAGGTCGCTCCAAAGCAAGTACAAATATGACTCCGTCATTGTCCATGCTGGTGTGAATGACCTGAGACGTACCTCCCTGGACTACATGAAAAGAGACATAGAGGAGCTCTCCGATTATGTAGCCCAGGCTGGTATGACCCTGACCCTGAGCAGCATCTTGCCCTCACCAAGAATGATACCACAATACAAAGATAAGATGATCAGCTTTAACAATTGGCTCAAGTACTGGTGTCATTCTAAGGGGATCTAATGTCTGTCTGCCTGGGGTGATATGTTGGACAAGCCACGCTGCTTCACAAGGGATGGCTTACACCTGTCACCACTGGGCTTCTGGATATTGGCTAAGGCTCTTGCCACCCCCATAGTGCCTGTTTTAGGCAAGGCTCAAAAGACAAACCCACCTCCTTAGAAAACAAAAATGGAAAAAAACTAAGGGTAATGCTCAACGCCAGAAGTCTAAATCTCAAGATGCAGGCACTTGATGCACTCCTCAGCATGGAGAACATTGACGTCTGTGCAGTAACTGAAACCTGATTCAAGGCTCCTGAGAGCACCCCAGCGCTACCAGGCTATACCTCGTATCATGCTTTTCGGCCCCAAAACCCGGGCCGAACCACAAAGGGAGGGGGAGTGTCTATATTTATCAAGGACACCCACACCTCCAGGTTAGTAGCAACACATGAAGCATCAGAGACCATACAGGTGCAACTAACCATAGGCAAAACTGCTATACAACTGTTACAGACCACCCTCCCAATCTCAGGAACCCCACTCAGCCTTCCTGAAGACCTTGGAGGATATGAATGTATCACAAAATACCATCATACTGGGAGACTTCAACTACCCAAACATAGATTGGGTACATTATTCTAGCCCTAATATCCTGGCCCAAAGGTTCCTGGAATTCATAAATTCAAATGCACTGGAACAACTAGTCACCTCTCCCACTAGGGGAGATAATATACTAGACCTGATCATCGCAAACATGGGGACAAAATGCTCCACACCGGAAGTATACCCCTCACTAGTGAGATCTGACCACAAACTAATCACCCTGGATATACATATTCCACCTCCACCCCCAGCACAAAAGACCACAGTGAAAAACTTCTCAAAAGCAGACTTCACTCTTCTTAAGACTGAGATGGTATCCTTTAAGCCCACTGTGCCAGTGGATACCACATCCCACAATGCCGAATCCTTCACAAATGCTTTCTATGGACATCTCCAAGAATGTATGGATCATGCAATCCCAAACAAATCCAAGTCCCTCTCCACCAAATGTAAGCATCCTGTCTGGTGGACCTCAGCCATAAGCAAATTGTATAACAAAAGAAGGAAGCTACTGCATGTCAGAGCGAAATCCCATGAAGGGAAGACATCTCTGATCAACATTAGCAGAAAACTACGTTCTCTCATAAAAACATCCAAGGCAAACTTTGAGAGAAAAATCACTAAGGACACTAAAGATAACCACAAAGCCTTCTTCAGCTATGTTAGAAACCTGAGCGGAAACCCTCAGATATGCTCAGAGTTGGTTCACAATAACAAAAAATACACTGAACCCACAGATATTGCCAACATTCTGGCTGACAGGTTCAGTGCAAATTTCTCCCCTCCTTCACCTCCAAAAGAAGAAATACTTATCCCAGCTGAATGTAATCTCCCTGTCATCTCAGATGTCCAAGTGAGAACCGCCCTAAACAAAGCAAAAAACACAGCATCAATGGGACCTGACGGTATCCCGGGGTGCGTGTTACGTGAACTCCAAGAGGAGCTAAACCCACACATAAAAATGCTATTTAACCTTAGCCTTACTTCGGGATATGTAACTGAACACTGGCGTACAGCAACAGTGGTCCCACTCCACAAGGGGGGTGCCTCTACAGACCCTAGAAACTACCGCCCCATAAGCTTAACTAGCCTGGTCTGCAAAGCTATGGAAAGAATCATTATGGAACTCATAAACAGAGACATAGGGGACCTACAGACACTTGACCCCACCCAGTTCAGCTTTGTAAAGGGCAGATCCTGCTTTTATACCTGGTTGACTTTTTCAAAACAGTCACTAGAGCCATTGATGAGGGCAAAGCAGTCCATACAGCATACCTGGACTTGGCGAAGGCCTTCGACACAATACCCCACTCAGGCATCATAGATAAGCTAAACAGCTTAAAAGTAAACCCTTATGTCACTAGATGGGTTGCAAACTGGCTAAAGGACAGAACCCATAAAGTTAAAATCACTGGAGCAATGTCAGACTCAAAGCCAGTCACAAGTGGTGTCCCACAGGGATCTGTCCTGGGACCCCTCTTGTTCGGCATTTATTTCTCAGATGTTAAAGCAAACATGGGAGGGCTGTGGCTGACAAAGTTCGCAGATGACTGCAAACTAGGCGCCATAGTCGATACACCAGCAGACACACACATCCTACAAAAAGGCCTCACTGAAACGGACAACTGGTGCCATAGTCACGGCCTTAAACTAAATGCCAAAAAATGTATAGTCATCCCTTTGGAAAAAACAAAGTACCCACAAATTATCACATAGACAGCAACCCACTGAGTACGGAAAAAGTAATCAGAGACCTAGGGACCCAAGTAGACAGCGACCTCTCATTTGACACCCACGTTGCCAAAGTGGTTAGAAAAACATTCTACCTTGCACACCTCATCATGAAGGGATTCACATCCAGATCCAAGGATGTCATTGTACCCCTATATTCCTCCCTCATCAGACCCATGATTGAGTACAATGCCCCATTTGGTATGTACCTCACCCGGCATTTACAACAGCTGGAGAGACCACAAAAGTACCTCACCAAAAGGATCAAGGGTCTCCAACATGTCTTATTCTGCCAGACTAAAGAAACTTCAGCTCTATTCAGTAGCATACCGCCTGCTCAGAGGTGATCTCTGTCTGACTTATAAGGCCATGTCCAATCAGGATCTGATGGACATGCTCCACCTCAAAACATCCAAATCCATCAGGACCACGAGAGCTAAAGACTTAAACCTCGGCACAAGTATGAATAGGACATGCTGGAGGGATAGATTCATAACCCAGAGGCTTCCCATGCTTTGGAACAGGATCCCAGTTCGTATTAGGCAGAGCCCCTCACTGACTCTCTTCAAGAGAAATCTTGATGAGTGGATGGGAGATTGTAAGTTTACCCCAGGGGTCACATCTGTGTCACTGCTAGACAGGGGCACAGTAAACTAATTCTATTATATAAGGGGACCTTCATTGTGTCACTACTAGACAGAGGCACAGTATTCTAGATTTATTCTGTACATTTTTGTACCATTTCATGGGGTGGCAAAAGCCACATCACTATGGCTAGGCTTACAAATGCCCCAGGGCAGATAGCCTAGTACTATACTATGAAACTATGAAACTATAATGTAGGTTAGTGAGTGGTCACTTACGTCATCAGGGAGGTTCCAGAGTCATAAGTCTGGGGTTGATTATTAATGAGTATCCAATTTAAAGTGCTTCCTTTTTATTAGTCTTGTTTATTCTAGTAGGGGAGATAATAGTTTGGGTAAATCCATAGAGATTAATATGGCTAGTAGGGTAGTTGTTGTTGCAACATTTCCAATCAATGTTAAAATCACCTAGGATTATGGTTTCCTGGGGAAGGTTTTGAGATAACCAACAAAGGATGTTTTCGATGGTAGTAATGTTATTGCCTGGGGGAACATAGATACAGATAATATAGATAGATTTGACTGAGTTTAGCTGAAGCTTGGTAATAAGTATCTCAGCATTAGAGTCCCGAGGAGGTTTTTGGTTGAAGATGGTTATTTGAAAATCAGATTTGAATAGAACTGCTACTCCACCACCTTTCTTGGCTACACGGTCAAGACGTAAGATGTTGTAACCAGGTGGGATAACTTCATTGTCTTTAGTTACAGGTTTTAACCAAGTTTCTGTTAGACAAATAATATCAAAGGAGTAGAGTTCCAAGAGAGCATGGAGTTGTGTTATTTTATTATTAATTCTACGTGTGTTGAGGTGAGCTATTAAGAGTGAGTTGGGTGTTTTTTTAAGTAGGTGGATGGCAGAGGGGTTTGGGTTGATGAGTTTAGTGGTAGTGGATGTGTTTGGACCATGGTTTGGGTGAATATCTCCATCCTTTAGGGAGAGGAGTAGTGTTAGATATCTAGTATTAGTATATTTACTGAGAAGAAATGGATGTCTTCTGGTATTAGGGAAGTTATATCTAATGTGGGCTGTCCTATGGTATTTAGGTATTTGCTGAGGACAGTTGTGTATGTGTGTCATAAACATGATTTCTAGCTATTACATGCTGTCACTGTGCTTGTGATTGTGCAGTTGTTTGAAGCTTTCAAATTCCATTCTGATTATATGATGTTGTGATGTCACCCATTAACCATGTTGCATTGCACACCTCATTTGCATATACATACTAAGTGTATCATTGCTTGTTAATGTTACAATTTAAACACACATAATTTAATCTTAATGTTCAGAAAGCAAGCACTCATTCAATGTAAATAAGACACATTATTTTCATAATGATATGTTATGGTGGAAATTTAAATGTCATATTGACTCCACAACATAAATGTGTGAGGCATACACTGAGTAACAAATAGAGGACAGTTTTCTTATGGCTGCATTGTTAGACTGTGTACCTTAAATTGGTACAAGTTTTATGTAGCAGTATAGTTATACAAGGAGTCGTGTTCCTAAAGGTATAATGTTAATATTAATTTATGCTAAGTTGCAGTATTACATGCATGTCAGAGTAGCATGGCATACTTGTCTTCAGACTTACTGATATATATATATTTGCGTGTGTGTGTGTGTGTGTGTGTGTGTGTGTGTGTGTGTGTGTGTGTGTGTGTGTCTCCTGTGCACATGTAAATGTACAAGCAATAAAAAAGTAAATGAACAAGCAATAACAAAAGCATGCCTGATAAACTGAATACTGCATGCCATGTAATGTACTAGGTTAACCTATTGACAATGTATGATGAGTGCACTGGCCCATACATGGCCATCTATTCATATCATCAATATATGAACATTCTTATGACATTTAGAATATTGCAAAATCATAACAGTACACATTTTATTATTAAACCTTTGTGTATTTTGTTATATAATGTATAAATAAAATGTATGCGTCATATCTGTTGAACATTACGATGTCACAGCAAATGTACGGTACTGTGATATTGATTATAACTTGAGCAAACATTTCATGTGTCCTGTCCCATACATTTTGATGCTGTTTATTGCATATCATATACTCTGTTTACAATTATGTTGGTGAACATCTGATTGTGTTTCACAAAAGACATGCTTGGCATACGACTGTGATGCATGTTACACACTATTTTATACATTATTGTGGATTGGATTTATGCCTTACATCACTTAAAGTGTTAGAATTGTATAAGATCATACTGTAGTGTAACATCATATACATAATTGTTACAACATGCATATTTTGTAGGCTTCTCTGCCATTTAATTTATTCATTGATTTTGATAAATATCTATTATGTATTCGTAATGTTTTTATCCTGTGTTGAACTTTGGCAGAGCATAGGTCCCATGCTGGCTCTCCAGTTAGATGGCAATGACAACTATGATGTGCCAGACCATGGGCAGCAGAGTTAGACATTGAGGACCAGGATGATGGCCATGATGGGGATGATGATGTCAGTGATGATGGTGATGATAGACCAGGACCTACAAGTTCCATTGTTCCTGCTGCTCAGCATAGAAGATGTCCACCATCACACCAGCCAGATAATTTTCAGGACCAAATCCAGAACACAGTGACAGAAGTCTTCCGACACAGATGAGGGACCTGATGAGTAACTTCTTTCAGGAAATGGCACTGGCCATGCATGACTCCTTCCAGGAGATTGCTAGAGAGATCTTTCATGATGTTCATCCCCATCAGGGTGGTCCCCTCAGGACAGTAAGTATTGCCTATATGATTCACTTTGTAATACTGCCACCATGGTGTTTTCTATATTCAGATATTTATGGTCTAGACACAGTTATGTAGACATCTCATATTGCTGTCATGCTTTTCTGACATACATCATAATGTACACTGCACATATCATGTAATATATGGCTTTATCTTATTGCTGCAGTATGACACACATTACCAAATGACATATGAGTTAACCATTATTATTTACATGATCATGTTGTTATTACTGCATATATTTTTCCATATGGGCAGGGGTGCCACTCCTTCAATGTGCGTGTGTGTGTGTTTGTGTGTTTGTGTGGGAGTGTGTGAGTGTGTGTGTGCATGTGTGCGTGTGTGTGTGCATGTACTTCTATGCATGCAGTGCAGCATAATATTGTTATGTCCAACAGACTCTAGCCATGTAAGTGACTGATGTGACTGTTGTACTTAGCATAGTGTTAGTGAAACACAATTGTTCTGCTTGTATTGTTCCTGTATATACTTAAAAGGGATGACAGTAACTCACATACTACATTATTCCCATTCTTATCACATAACACACTGAGGTGGGTCACGCATGTTTATTTACACATGTTATTCATATGTTTATGCATTGAACTCATTTCTGCATTGGTTGTTGCTGTCTTATGTCTGTTGAACAAAATGACATGTCCTTGTTTTTATAATTTATGTGATATTCTTAGGTCATGCTGTTAGACTGGCACAATGACCTTGTGTGTGGCATGTACTAGCATGTATTGTGCCATGTTGTATTAGAGTACTGTGACTGGTACATATACACATGTATTGTGTGGTGTGTAGTGGTGCGTATCATGCTGTGTTGTATTAGAGTATTTATTTTACATTTGTTGACAGGTATAGCACATCTGGGTGTGAGTCTATTTTCAGAGGAGGCCTGGGGAGAAAAGCTCCAATAAAACAAGAACAACATTGACAGGTAAAGTGTCGGGTTTACATAGAATTTAACAGAAATATCTAGAGACAATAAAGAAAGTACAATATACAATAGACACTTTAGTGAAAAGGAGAAAGTTATTACAATATAGTAAAGTCATATATATATATATATATATTTTTTTTTTTTTTTTTGAGGGCAAGGGCAAGGGTGACTGCTACATATGAACATGTACTGTGTGACATGTATTGGCACATATTGTGCCATGTTGTATTTGAGTACTGTGACTGCTGTATATGAACATGTATTATGTAGCATGTACTATTGTGCCATGTTGTATTCGAGTCCTGTGACTGCTACATATGAACATGTATCATGTGGCAAGTACTGGCACATATTGTGCCATGTTGGCATTAGAGTACTGTGACTAGTACCTTTGAGCATGTATCCTTGACATACTTTGTTGACATTTAGTGATGCTTAGTGAATATACAAAGGTGATGCTTTGTTTAGCATCACTCATGACTTGTGTTTGTCTGCATCTTGCTTAAGTCAATAGGAAGTCTTTTTTGATAATTGTTTATATTATAATATTTATACATGGATTTGCATACATGTCCATGTGTATGCATTTGTAGTGCACATGCACTGATTTACATGACTCTACATCTGTATGGCCGTAATATGATCAATGCACAACCACCCTTGTAATATGTGGCTGGCTACATGCACTTATTCCATTTTTTTCATTTGTACTGATGCACACAGGACTGTCTTTTGATTAGTCCTGCACATGTATAGTGATATTTACATCAACAGAGGTGATTGTGCCACCTGTTGTATTATGTTTGAATGGCATCATATATGTGTATGTGAAACTCAGATATACCTTTATTGTGTATCTGTGCAATTTGCTGTTTAACTGTTGCATATTCCTGTGTTGCTTGTGTCATTAGTACACTTACTTGTTTATAGCCATCACCCATCCATTATGCCCAAGTGTCATACGTTGTCCATTTGCTTCAATGTACCTTGCGAGGACTTGCAGTCCATCTTGTGTTGTGGACACATGCGTGTGCTCTTGTGTCTCCTTAGTTAATATTCTTCTGTTTTATTCTGTGCCTAATTTCTTTCGGTAGCATTTCCTTATTGATTTGGGTCTATGCTGTCCATCTCCCTTCACCCTTATAGCTTTGATCTGCATGTTGCACATTTACATGGCATTTGTTATGTGTATCTTTACATTATTCTACATTATCATCATTGTCATGTAGATCTAGTGGTACAATAGTACTTTGTGCCACAATGTTAGGTATCATACACATGCAAGACATATATACACATGCTGGTGGCAATTGATTGGATTCCATCATTGTTTATCTTGTACTTGTTTGTTGTGCATTACCCAGGGATTGGCATGCTTCCTGCCTATACACAGGTTTGCATGCCTTGAATTTCATTAAACATATATGTATAACCATTTACTTTATATTCCATTTCACTGGTGTGGGTATGTATGATGAACCTTCTTTCTGTCTGGATTATGTTATGCCATTACATGTCACATATATATGTTGTATACCTCACAACCCATCTGTGTTGCTTCTGGCATGGCATATGTCTTAGACATATGGACCCCATTCCTCCTATGTTTGTGGTGTGTATACTTATTTTTCATTGCACAACCACATACTTGTTTTGCTGCAGTACTGTTATTTGGTGCTGTGCTGTGCTGTTTACCTTTGGCATGCATGGCTGGTGTTTGTAGTCTGCCCCCCCACTTGTCTGCACCTACATTTGCTCATGTTTGCAGTTGCTTGGTTTACGCTTGAACTGCTGACACCCTAGTGGATGATTGCATTCGATATCCACTCTGTACTACAATGGCAGCATTCCACATTTAGTGTTCTCCAACACATACATATCATCCATCATACACATTCTGGTACGACTGTCACATAGTTTGCAACATGTCAGCAATGATGTGTGGATTGGTACATATGTATTTTTGCATTGCGCTATGGCTGGCATGCATCCCTACCCTGTTTGTCAATTTTCCATCACCCATGTTGTATAGTCTGTATGTGTACTGTCTATGTACCTTATCTATCCTTTATGTGTATTTACAAGTTTTGCCTGTCATGTCTTGAGATATTTGTTATATGTTTATACCTGCTCTTTTGCCCTCCACCACTTTCCGTGTCTTTTCAATTCATTCTATTCTCCCAAAAACAAAAACAGAGCTTATTCCCACCAAAAAAACTACCCATGCCACTCTGCCTCTCCCTCTGATGTTCCTATTCTGTCATACATCTTATGGGTCCCTCTTTATCCCCCTTAACCCACATCTTTTTATCACTCTTATTTCCTTGGGTATGTCCATGTATTCATGTTCCTCACACATGCCCTGCACCCATTGTTAGCTACTGTTAGCCATGGCAATGTGGCCATGATTGATCTTCACTTTACTCAATTAATTGTAATGGGTATCTTCATATATGTCAGTCTATGTCTTAAGAAAACATCCATAATTATTTGTGGATATTTGTCATCTTTGGAGAAACAACTGATGCACATTTGTCTTCCATTAGTAGTTTGCACCTATTACTGAAACTTTCACTGAGTTTGTATATCTTCTATAGATGTGCATTGGTAATACATGTATATATTTTACTTTATGAGTGAGTTTTTCTGGAATGCAGCTTTGACATGATTGATTGTAGTTGCACTGACATAGCTGGTTATGTTCGCTTTGCACTGAAGTATTGTCTATAGGCTGGGGCATATTTTAATATTAGTTGGTTAGCCAAAATTCTTGCATGGAGCTTGGCACAATCTGCTGAATTCTGTGAACTTTATGGAATCTGACTCATGGTGTAAGATAAAAGACAATAATGGACTGGACCAGAAAATGGTGATAATATATGACGTGCATACATGATGCAAAAATGTAGGCTGTGACTACTGTTGACAGTTTTAATTTCCACAACAGTGGAACAATCAGTACAAATAGTAATGCAATAAATACAATAATCAAAAGTGAGACCAAGTGCAATCAGTTGCTGAAATACTAGGTTCATCTGGTCTCTACCTATCTAGTAGCAGCAATGAGTAGCAGACAGTTGAACCTAATGGAATCAGGTGCAGAAACTATACAGATACCTCTCAACTGTACAGATTTTCACAGAATGTCTAGATTTTGGCCTCATAATTTTGTTCCATTTTTCATAAAATTGCAGTCTTCTGGCATAATTAGTGGTAAATCATTGAAGACTGAAGTTTGAAAATAATGACAGAAGTGAGTTTCAGACTTCATATCCTTCAGAAAATTCATGCTAATGTAAAATCTGTTAGTCTGTTAACTTTCTAAGTTTTTCCCTATTTTTGGGCCTTTGTCCCACTTTTGTTTATGACTTTGTCCCGATTTCATGCTCTAAGAAGTTGAGAGGTATGAAATAACTACAGATAGTCTAAAAGTATAACACCAAGTACAGTGACAGCACAGCAAATATGAACAATCAGGACAAGCTGCAGAAGTATGCCAGACATTGAACTCTGATGGTCTGTAGTGCAGTAAAAAGTATAATTACAGTAGAGCAATCAGTAACAAACTGCAGAGTTATGCCAGGCAGAGCGTCCTGACAGTCTCTAGTGCAAGAACATCGAGCATTAGCTTTAAGTACAGTGACAATACAGCAATCAGTAACAAGCAACAGAAATGCCAGAACACTGCGTTCTGATAGTCTCTAATGCAGTAACAGTGTAGCAATCAATAACAAGCAGCAAATGTATGCCAGACAATGCACTCTGAAATTCACTAGTCTAGTAATGTATAACAGTAGTTTTAAATACAGTAACAGCAGAGCAATCAGTAGCAAGCTGCAGAAGTATGCCAGACTATGCAGCTCTGATAGTCTGTAGTGCAGTAATGTAATGGTACAGCAATCAGTAAAAAGCAGCAGACATGTGCCAGACAGTGCACTGTGATAGCCTGTAGTGCAACAACATGGAACATCAGCTTTAGTTTCAGTAACAGTAGAGAAATCAGTAACAAGCTGCAGAAATATTCCAGATAGTACACTACAATAGTGTCTAGTGCAGTAATGTGGAGCAGTAGCTTTACGTCCAGTAATGCTAGAGCAATCAGTAACAAGTTACAATGCAACCCACATGATCGATCGAAAGTTTCCATCAGTAACTAAGATAAAAAGTTAATATAGTTTCTATGAACTCAGTATCAGTAACTGGCAATAAAGCTGAAAAATCGTGTTAGTAACAGTGCATATTACCTTACATATTGACAATCATGAACAACGTAACAACAAGATGGTACAACAGTGTAGCATTATTTAAACATAATAATACTACAGGTTACAGAACAACTGTGCTAATGTCATTGATACAACTAGATGAATGTCAGTCAGTAAATTAATAACTGAAAAAAGCAAACACCAATGATCACTATATGTAATAAGGTAGTAGTAAAATCAATTACAACAATACTGCACGTATGACACAGAGAAGACAGTGAAATTTGTATACTCTGGAACGAAGATGTAGAGGTTGCCTTACCTGTTGTAGATTAGGCTTTTGTGCTAGTTATCCAATAGGATTAACAGTACTTCATGCGAAGTAAACAATCCCCAGATATTCACAATCTGTAAGGTTCAGCCTTCAGAGAAGCAAGCAAATCAAAATCCAGCCAACACCTCCACAAAACCTGAACAATCACAAACAGCCACTCTGATCCTTTACTGGAACCCAATCTTCAGTAGCTATCATATGGTACCCCCTACTATCATCAGATACTTTATTTTAGCATTGTCATATTATCCAAGTCAATGTAGAAGGTAGACATTTACATAATGGAGTAATATACAAATTTAGATCAACCTGAAGCCTTGAGAACTGCACAGTGATTCATGCATCACACAGCTGTGGCTGCAAAGTTATCCATCTTATGGTGATTAGATTTCAGCTGAGTAAGTAAGAGCACTGACCAAACAGGGACTGCATAGGTGGAGAAGCACTTCATTTGGTGCATATTGTTTCAAATGGGGAGAAGTGGGCCAAATGTAGATGAGAGCTGAAATAGCAGAGTTGCCTTCCCATGAACTTTCAACTTGATGACATCATGCTGCTCATTTCATTTTATCTCATCCAGTGGGATTCCAAAATACTTAAATTAGGAAACCACATCAAAATCAAAGTTCTGAAAGTACAAAGCTGGACATGTCCTCTAAAAGTGTTTCAAAGCCAACAGGTTTTCTAAGTCATGCAAAAGAGTTTTGTCTTTTAAGCAAGATGAGTTTCTTGTGGAAAGCCAGCATGTCAGGAAATGAAAGAAAGTTCAGAGGTGTGGAGCAGCTTGCATCAGATCAGAACACATGAGGTGGAGAGGAGCAAAGCATCTGTGATGTACTGGTCAAATTAAATTTTATTTCTCTACTGTTTGTATGTTATTTGCAAATAAGAAATACATATCTATAATAGAGTCTTGTGATATGTCTGTCTCAGTGTCAGCAATTATAGATATATATTCTAATCTCACCTGTCAACATTCAAAAAGATACTCCTGAAACCAAAGCCAGGATGCATAAACTACATATATGATGTTTAGAAGTACTTACCAATGGTATCTAAGGTTGCTTAGTTCTCCAGTGTGGTTCTCAAGTGCGATGCCTTGTGTGCAGAGTCTGCATGTCCTTGTAATTATGTGGGCTCCTGTTGGGTGCTCCAGCTCCTGTAGACATCCATATGTGAATTAGCATTCTAACAGACTGTCTGTAGATGTACATGCCAAGTTTCTGAGCATTTGTGTGTGTGTGTGTGTGTGTGTGTGTGTGTGTGTGTGTGTGTGTGTGTGTGTGTGTGTGTGTGTGCGCGTGTGTGTGCGCGTGTGTGTGTTTGACTCATTTTTCTGCCTTGTGCCTATTGTGTGCAGACTTGGGCTGCAGCTCCCCTGTGACTGACCTGGATAAAACATTTTATTATAGATCGAATAAATGAGTTTTAACAGATACTCCTCGTGGTATCTTGAATCCAGAAAATGGCATTGGTCAATTGTTTACAGCTCATGGACCTGGCAACAGTCTGTGTCATGATCCATGCTAATATTTTACTGAAATGATCCTTGATCTGTAGGTGGACCATCTTCTCCAGAACCTTAACTAAAAGCAGAAAGCCATGTTTATATTTAGAGATACATCCAAGTGAATTGCCTTAAGGTAATAGAGCAGTACTTTGATTCACACTCTGTTAGCTAGTCTAGTGGCAACAGAAGTATAACATAAACTGCGAGGTGCAGCAATTTAGATGTAAGATTATGCAAATAAGTCCTCAAACCAGCCTTGCTTCAGCAAGAGAGTGTCAACTTTATAACCATGGAAATTATTCTGAGATAAAATAGAGACGTCATTTAATTGGAGTAAAAGATTACCATTTTACATGCTGTGAAACAAAAATAAGAGTAAGTCTCTGCGTATCACTAAAGGTCCTTAGGAAAATGTAGGAAAATACAGCAAACAAAATATCCACAATGGACCACCACGGAGCTATGATCCTTTTAATAAAGTAAGAACCATAAAAACAAAAGAAAAATAAGTTGCCGCTTCAGCAGAGAAAATGAATAAGCACTTTCAGCTTAATAGCCTTCTTCAGATTCTCAGTTTGTTCTGCTTCAGCAAATTGTTTAAGTATGATAATCAACCAATCAGAAGCCTCAGAATGGGGCACCTCCTTCTTTCTGAATATTCAGTACTTCACAAACAAGGTTTTATCGAAAGTACTGCATTCAAACTGTGTTAAAATCAGTGCTCTAGCAAATCATGTTATGGAGCATGTTGGCCATTCATTTAACTTTATGGTTCTTGAGATTCTTCAAGAAAATATAAGGGAAGGTGATATACATAATAAAGCAGAGATCAACGAAGTTAAATGGATAGCGGATTTGCGGGCTGATCAAAAGCCTGGTTTGAATGCAGTACTTCCGATAAAACCTGTGTTAAAGGGGTAGCACCTCTATTGAGAAGTACTGAATAGTCAGAAAGAAGGAGTTGTCCTGTTCTGAGGCTTCTGATTGCTGGATTGTAATACTTAAACAATTTGCTGAAGCAGAACAAACTGAAGATCTGAAGAAGGCTATTAAGCTGAAAGCGCTTATCCATTTTCTCTGCTGAAGCCGCAACTTATTTTTCTTTTGTTTTTATGGTTCTTAAGTTGTTTTATTAAAAGGATCTTAGCTCTGTGATGGTCCATTGTGGATATTTTGTTTGCTCAATTTACATGCTGTGGGATTACATGACTGCAGAATAGAAATATGCATGGAAACATAAAATGCATTTGCCCAAAAACAGAAATTAGAAACTTAAATTACTGAAATCTAAGCATGGGCAATTCTACTGTGTAAAGCGTGATTGAAGAAAACTTTATTTTCAACCTCTTTCCAGAATGTTTGATTTGTTTCCCCAAAACAACACTTGTCTGAGGCATCCAGCTCAATTGCTTACCATAGGATCATAGGATCATAGGAGATTACTAGGCTATCGACCTAGAGGTCATTTGAAGCCTAGCCATTTCATCACAATGTAATACCATAGAAGTACTAGTCAATACTCAAGATTGCATTTATTGATGACTTTCCATGTCCAGGAGGGTTGTGGGCACTCTCCTTGGCAAGAATTTACAGTGCCCCATCCACTCATCCAGGTTCCTTTTGAACAGTGTCATAGAGGTGCTCTGTTTCAGATAAACTGGTAGTCTGTTCCAAAGATGTGGCAGTCATTGGGAGATAAATGTGTCCCCCCAGCATGTCCTATTTAAGTCACAGGCCATATTTATGTCCCTGGAATGGGTAGTCCTAGACCCATTTGTCTTACAGATATGCAGTAAGTTCATTAGGCTTGTGTCTTGGGTTGCTCTGTAGGCCAGGCATATGTCTCCGCTAAGAAGTCTGTACCATATGAAGTATAGTGACAGGGACATTATTCAGTCAGTGTAAAGCACATATTGGAGACCCTTTATCTTCTTTGTTAGAAACCTCTGAGGTCTCTTCAACTGCTGCAGGTGCTTAGTACGATACATACCGAATGGGGTGTTATACTCAATTATGGGTCGGATAAGTGCCGAGTATTGGGGGGTTTATAACTTCTTTTGCTAATGAGGAAACGCCTTTACTAATCAAGTAAGCTACATGAAAAGCTTTCCTTACAATGGTAGACACATGGTGGTCGAAATTAAGGTCGCGGTCAACCTGTGATCCCAGGTCCCTTACCACTTAATGGATACTTAGGTTATTGTTCTTGATTTGATAGTGTGAAGGGACATTGTTTGTGCTGAAGGGAATGATGATGCACTTCTTTGCATTCAGTTTGAGACCATGACTAATACACCAGTCGCTGGCCTGTGTGAGACCCTCTTGGAGTATACTGACATCATTTGGGGGTTCAATGATTGTACCTAGTTTGGAGTCATCTGCAAACTTGGTCAGCCATAACACTTTAGTTTTGACCTGAACATCTGAGAAGTATATACTAAACAGTAGGGGGCCCAGCACTGACCCCTGTGGCACCCCACTGGTAACAGGTCTGTTGGTTGATGTGGAGTCACACACTTGGATAGTGTGAATCCGGTTTGTGAGCCAGTTGGCAACCCATCTTACAATGAAGGGGTTTACATTCATTTTGCTAAGTTTATCGGTAATGCCTAAATGTGGGATTGTTTTGAAAGCCTTTGCCAAGTCGAGGTATGCTGTATGCACAGATTTGCCCTCATCAGTGGCCTTGGTCATACTTTTGAAGAAATCCACCAGATTTAACAGGCAGGATCTGCCCTTTATGAACTGAATTGGGTACGATTCAGGGTTTGGAGGTCATCTATGTTTTTATTTATGAGGCCCATAATGATACATTCCATGGCCTTACAGATGAAGCTGGTTAGGCATATGAAGCTGTAATTCCCCAGGTCTTTTACTAGGCCACCTTTATAGATGAGAATAACTGTAGCTGTACCCCATTCTACAGAAAAAAAGCCTGTAGTTAAGCTATGATTGAAAAGGGTACTAAGTGGTGATGCTAGTTCATGTTTTGGCCTGTTTAGAAGACAGCCTGGGATGTCATCTGGTCCCATAGAGGCCATGTTCTTTGCCTTGGACAGGGCTTTGAGGACCTGCTCTTCAGATATGTAAGATGGGGGAGGTTGGGGGAGGGTTTATTGTAAGTTAGGAGGGGTTAATTGAGTGAAATGTTTGCCAAACCTCTCCACTAGCAGGTTCGCTATCTCTGTGGGGTCAGTGTGTGCGATAGCATTGGCCACAAGTTCTGCACATGCTTGGGTCTTATGTTATGTAAAAGACCATACACTATCCCATTATGCAGGAGGGGCAAGGATTGCATAGGGGAGAGGAAGCCTATGAAACCACAGCTGGTAATGAGGTATATAATGTCATAGAATTATCCCCTCAGTGCTTGAATATAATGAGTCAAGCAAAGAACATGTTCACGTAGCCATGCATGTGCCCCACACCAAGAATACCAACCAGTACAAAATGTAATAGTACTTCTTACATTGCTTGCAACCAACCCCCACAGGTCTCCACTTGAGAATAGTCAGTCAGTGACCCTAATTACAACATTTCCCCGAAGAAGGAGAACAAACAGCTGTTAGCTGTTTAAAACTTCTTTCCCTTCAAACCCTTCAGTGCCTGTCTCAGTAGTTGAACCTGTGTCTTCGGTACTGCAGCCAGATGTGCTGGTCCTCTATCAGTGAGCCAGTACAACCTCTTTCCAATTTTGGTAGCTAACCACACACAGAATAGTCAGGTCTGAATGGTACTTGTTCATACCTGCTCTCCTCAGTGCTACACTCCTGAGTGTGTTGTCCTTCAGATGAAATGTTAAAATGAGGTCCCATCTGCTTGAGTTGGTAGCAGCTCAGGTGGATATAAAAGATCCCATGACACTTACCAAAACAATAGGGGTCCTTTATTTAACACAGCAACAAAAAAACAATATTTACAAATTTACAAAATGTACATATTTACAGGCACATATATAGACATTTGTATTTTTACTATTTATACTTTTTTTTCCTGACATCCTCACTGCTCTTCTTCCATAATTGGCTGCCACATCTTCTTCCACAACCAAAATTAAATTTTTCACAATATGTTTGTCAAACTCTATTTTCCATTTAACAAAATGTCATTTAATATTTCATTCTAAATAATTCATAAAATACATTTTTATCTACCCTTCTCACATATTCTTTCATCTTGTTTTTACAACATCCATACATAATCATATTCATATCTATGTTGTTTATGTCGTTAATATTCTCAAAAACTTTCATCACACATTTTTTCCAGAGTTTCACCATTCTTTTACATTCCAGAAAAACACACTCTATTGCTTCTTCCTCCCCACAAGATAAACACATGCTTTCAAACTTTCTTTTTATATGGCATATTTCCCTTTACTGGTAACTTATTTATTACCAGTCTCCATAGGAAATCCTGACACTCTACCACCATGGTACACCACATTTTCCTTATGTTAATGGCTCTAATCACTTCTGATCAATTTTCCCATAGATTTACATAATAATATTGTTTCGTCACATTATTATACCACATCTTTCTATCTTTCTCAGTTTTTATTTTCCATATTATTAATTTTCTTGATAATTTTAATTTCTTCATTTACATGTATTTTTTTTCTTTTTTATTGTCATCTTCCAGAACTTGTTTGTGCTTGTATTTAAACATTCTCACTATTAATTTCTCATTCTCTTTTTTTGTCCATTTTAATACTCTATGCAAGTTTAAAGAAGCAGAATAAACAACTGGATTTAGTAACCCCAGTTCCCTTTCATCTCCATGTATATACAACACACCTCTTTTCACTGGGTTTAATCTTGAACTCTATATGAAAGAAAACAAAAAATGCACCGTTTCCTTTTCCTTTTCATATTTTTTCTGGGATCATATAAACTTTTGATATATATGTTATTTTCCTCATTAATACATAATTCACCAGATAAACTTTTTCCTTAATGCTAATATATATGTCCTCCACAGAAGATAGTTTTTCATTTCTTTTATCAAACTCTCCAGTAGCATCATAACTACATAATTTTCCCAGATTTTTTTCCCAGCAAAGATACTTTATTAATTGAAAAATACACCCCCCCAATTTAAAATACACCCCCCCAATTTTCACCACATCACCCAAACCCTTACTTTTATCTCAAGGTCAATCTCATTTCCTTTAAACATCCATTCAGACTAACCAACACTCCTCTCACTCATATTTTATTCTTAGCAACTACAACTATATCCTCTACTGGATTCACCACCTTCTGCATCCCATATCTAGCAGCTACTTCACTCACTATCACATTCATTCCCAATGGAAATAATATTCCACTCAAGGGACATCCTTTTCTTATGCCTCACTTCATGCATATATATATTTCTTAACTCAGCCACCATTCACTGACACTCTCACTCTGTTTTTCAGATATGCTGACTTGGACATCCTCTTAATTATGTTACCTGTTCCATACTTCTCCATAACATCCCAAAAAAGCATTATGTCCTGCTGTATCAAATGCCTTGCTAATATCACCTGCCATAAGTTTCACTTCCTCCCTTTTACTTATGTAATCATTCACAACTTCTTGAACAGCCAGTAACAATTCTTGACATCTCTTCCCTTTTGTACCATATATACTTTTTTCCCATAATATCCGTTATCCTTCCTTCCATTCTCATCTGAATTATTCCCATAAAAAATAATACTCTGTGATATTTAGTGTGATGGGTTTCCAATTTTTTTATTTAATGTTTCTCATTTTTTTCTTCCATATAGATTTTAATATCACGCTACTTAACTCTTCATAAACAAAACCTTCCTCTGACCGTTCATTCAGTACACTTACAAAATACTCTCTTTGCCAATCCATTCATGTCTTGTACATAAGTCTGCCTAAACAGTAATGCCTTCATTTTTTTTTTAATTTCCTTACATCATCCTCCCAATGGAAAAAAATGCTTTTTATACTTCTTTTTAAATTCAATTCATCATTTGGACCAGTTTTTTGTAGAAGTCCTTTATAGTTATATGATCCTTCCATAAGTGTAATACTTTCCACCCAACAATTTCATCCCATAATTTCTCGTTTATTCTTTTTAATCTGTTCCCTATTTTAATACACTCCATTTCTTCTATCACCTCCATCGATATTGCTAAACGGTCTGAAAAAATCCAAGGGGAAAATAATCGCTTGGACAAATGACAACCAAACACAGTTTCAAACCTTTCAAAGTGGAGGGCTCCCCCCACAACCCACCCCCAACTAAATATACCAATTCCGAGATCTCACTACAGTGGGGAAAAGAACAAATTCCCGACTATGGACAAGCATTTTTTCCCCTAGGAAAAAATTTGCTGTAATGGCCATTTGGAGAAGTGACAGTTTGCTGATTATTGGTCGGGCAACAGGTGTTCAGTGAAGCTGTCATTTGAGGACATAATATAGACTCTGGAAAAAATCATGGTGAATGTTAGTTTGGATAAATTATTGTCAGAATTGGAAAGATTTGGATTTGAAGCAGTATATCAGCATGCTTATGTTAAAAATAGATCTATAACTACCTGTAACATGTTTTATAACAATGTAATTACAGCAATGAATGAAAACATGTGCTGTGTCATGTAATTTATATAGACAACAACGTGCTGATATAATCTTGATAAGATGGATAGCTGAATGGCTTACAAATAGGACATAGCAAGTATCACGCAGCAATTGGATGGGTGAAATTCTAAGTCATAGTCATGGTATCCCACAGGTGTCTGTGCTAGACCCATATTTGTTTAGGATGTTCATCGTGCATACAGCTGCAGTCATAACAGATGGGTTTTCCTGCCGTCAGGTGGGTCCTCGGTCGGCCGAATTCCAAAGTCTTGGTCCGGCGTCGGTTGTCGTCGCTTCTTCCCTGACGTCAGTGTGACAGGGGTATAAAAGAACCAGCCGACGCCATTTTCTTCTGTCTTTCTTGCCGCGCGGTGCCCGAAGCAGAAGCAGTTCGCAAGTGCCGGTCGGCCAGCTCCTGAGATTACGAATATTTTTCAACCGAAGTCTTCTTAAAAGCTAAGTACCCTGTTGGGGAAACTTTTCTTGCCTCAGACCGATGTCAGACAAAGTTAATAATTGCATTTCATGTGGGAAGCAAATACCGCGTAAGGATTTCCATTCCCTCTGCATTCCTTGCTTAGGCCCAGACCACGACGTCTCGGCCTGTCGTTTTTGTGCTACATTCCACAGACGCACTATTAAGCGTCGGGCGGAGTTCGGCCAACACTTCTTTGGCAAAAAATGTAACTACATTATGTCGTCGGATACTCCGACTCCAGTTTTAAGTAAAAAACGCAAAGATAAGGACCGACATATGAGGTCCACGACTTCTACCGACACCACGCCAAAGCTGACTACAGGTGGTCCGGTTCTCAGTGAGGTGCCTACGCAGCCCCTGACTACCGATGACACTTCCTTAGCGGTGTCTTCAGTGCCCGAGGTCGCAGGCTCTTTGGCCCACACCCCGACTACAGATACCGAAGCCATTCTTGGCAGTGAAACTCAGAGTTTAGACAGGCCTGCCACCTCTCAAGGTGTCTTCAGGCCTTCCACTTCTTTTTCCATCAAGGCTTTCACTAAGTCTAAAGCAGCCATGCATACTAAAAGACAAGCTACACAGGGCCATTCTCAAGGCCCCATGCCCAAAAAGCAGATGCTCAAAATGGCTGAGGATTTGATTACTCTTATCAGGGGTTCTCAACCCCCCCCCCCCCGGACATAAGGCCCAGAGTGGAGGAAGAATCCCCTTCCTCGGACCAGGCCTCCATTATTTCAGAACATTCTGAAGACCAGGAACATTCTTACTCCCCCTTTGAAGATTCTGATGCAGAGGAGTCTATTCCCTCTGTCTCCCCCCCTGAGGATTACTCTTTTGGGGAAACTTTACATACCTTGAGAGAACACTTCCACTGGGAAGGCCAAGAGTACTCAGACTCCAAGAAAAGGCTTAGGGATTTCCTCTTGCTCCCTCAGCACAGGCCTCTGGCTATACCTCCTGTCTTAGACATACTTGATGATGTGTATTCGGAGGCTTGCCTTAATCCAGACTCTTTACCTCCAGCTCCAGTCAAGCCTGACAGGTATTACTGGGTTCCTGATTCACACCAGTTTCTATACAAAAGCCATGTGGCTGACCCAGAAACTATTTCACAGGGTCCCAAGGGAATTAAGGCCTCCACTGCTAAAAATCCATTACCTTCAGAGAGAGATTCCAGAGCTTTAGAAAGGTGGGGGAAAAAGGTATACACCTCGGCCACCTTAACCATGAGGGCATTAAACTGTCAGTTTCATATGTTAAAGTACCAACAGTTTCTGTTATCACAGTTAAAAAGCAAAATGTCACAACCTGAACAACCAGACTTGAAGGAGTTGCAGGATTTGTTACACAGTGCCGAACAAGTGGGTAAACATACCTTGCAATGTGGTTTTGATGCTTTAGAGGCCTCATGTAGAGCTGCTGTTACAGGATCAGTCATACGTAGACATGCTTGGCTCAAAGAGCAAACCTTACCAGATCATGTTAAAGCTAAATTACTGGATGCACCTCTGCAAAAAGATGTCTTGTTTGGTGTTAAAGCTGAAGAGGTATTAAAGAAAATGGAGGAAAAGGCAAAATCAATGCAAACAGTGAAAGATTTCTTACAGGTACAACCTCCACGTTTCAGCAGAAATTGGCCTTCCAAAAATTGGTCCTTTCCAGCCACGGACAGACCCCAAAGAGGTAGATACAGGCGCCCAAGGGGTAGAGGGCAATCTCAAGGATCGTTTAGAGGCAGACAATGGCAAACACCTACACAAAGAGGTGGCGAGGATAGTTTACAGTCATTCAGAAAGCAGAACCAATGACTTTCCCCTTTACATGCCAAGCAAGGCTCAAATGGCAGCACCTTTAGGCGGAAAACTGGCATTATTTTCAAAAAATTGGCATATTGTCACAAAAGACAAATGGATCCTGGACATTATAGACAGAGGCTACAGATTCCACTTTCACACCCTTCCAGAAATGAGGGGCATGCCAAACCTGCCACACAGTCAAAGGGCAGAGGCACAAAAACAAATTTCAGATCTTATGGTCATGAAAGCTATTCAAGAGGTACCTGCACAAGAACAGGGTCAAGGTTTTTATTCCAGACTATTCCTGGTACCAAGAAAAGGAAAAGATTGGAGACCTATTTTGGACCTATCCATCCTAAACACATTTTTACTCATGCCAAAATTCAAGATGCTCACATTACAGCAGCTTCTTCCCATGCTGGGCAAGGAGTCTTGGCTGGTAACATTGGACCTCAAGGAGGCATACCTGCATGTCCCAATCAGACAAGATTGCAGAAGATACCTCAGATTTCTTGCAGGTTCAACCCATTATCAATTCTCTGCATTGCCCTTTGGCTTATCTGCTGTGCCCAGAGTGTTCATGAAATGCCTGGCATCAGTAATTGCCTTCTGCAGATTTCAAGGGATACAAATATACCCATACCTGGACGACTGCCTGATCCAAGCGGACAGCAAACACATACTTCTGAAGCACCTGGCATTTGTAATAAAGTTGTTGAAATCTCTGGGATACACAGTCAACAAAAAGAAGTCAAGACTAATACCCTCTCAAACAATAATTTTCCTGGGTGCCAGCTTGGATACAAACACCCAGATGGCCTACCTCACGCCAGAGAAACAAGGGCAACTAACTCAATACTTCAGAAAACTGGCAACTTTCACCAGGCTGACTGCAAGGAAAATCCTGCAGGCTCTGGGATTCATGGCATCTTGCATCCTACTAATCCCATGTGCAAAGCTGCATATGAGGAAACTTCAATGGTACCTAAAAAACCTATGGTCTCAACACAGCCACAGTTTGAAAACAATAATACCACTGATTCCATGTCTTCAATAGGAATTTCTGTGGTGGGCTCAAGCATGCCAAAGAAACACAGGTCTACCATTCTGCAAGCCTCAAGCAAATCAAGTCATCACAGCAGACGCCTCGGATTACGCCTGGGGGGCGCACATGACAGATCGGTGCATTCAGGGCAAATGGTCCCAAAAAGAAAAGCACCTACACATCAACCAAAAGGAAATGCTAGCAGTAATAAATGCTATTACAGCTTTCAAAGACCTGCTGCATCCAGGCCAGCTATTGATAAGGACAGACAACACCACAGTAATGTGGTACATAAACAAACAGGGAGGAACCCATTCATACCCCCTATGCAGGCTAGCCATGTCTCTTTGGAACATGGCTCTGGAATTGCAAATCGAGCTACAAGCACAGTTCCTGCCAGGCAAGGAAAACACGCTGGCAGACAACCTAAGCAGAAATAGGACAGATCCACACGAATGGAAGCTGCATCCTCAAGTTTTTTCAAAGATAATTCAAGCATGGGGAAGGCCAGACATAGATCTCTTTGCCTCCCACAGAAATCACCAATTGGCAAAATTCTGCTCAAGGACCTTTCACCCACAGGCCTGGAAAGTGGACGCACTCTCTTTCAGTTGGACAACAATGACAGTTTATGCCTTTCCACCGCTTCCTCTGCTGCCCAAAGTTCTATTAAAAACCAGAACAGACAGACCCAAGATGATTCTCATTGCTCCAGACTGGCCAAGACAACACTGGTACCCACTCCTGAGGAGCCTGACGCATTCTCCACCATGGATCCTGCCTCTAATGCATCTTCTACTGACTCAGCACAACTTCAAAACTCTTCACAGTCAGCTGAAAACTATCTAGCCGCATGGAGGATTCCTTGAATTCACAGCAGACCCTACTCTCCAAGGAGGTACAGGATGTCATTTTGGAGGCCAGAAGGCCGTCTACTAGAAAAGCCTACTCCGCAAAATGGAAACGGTTTTGTGTCTGGAATCAGAAAAAGGGTTAGAATCCTGGAATACTGCACTTACCTCAAATACTACAGTACCTAGCCAAGCTGCTAAGCAGTGGACTTTCATTCTCCTCCATCAAAATCCATGCCTCAGCCATTTCTGCAGAGTACAACACTGATCCTCCTTTATTCTCTCACCCTCTCTTAAGACAGTTCCTCAGAGGGGCTAAGAATATAAAACCCCCAAGGAAGCAACCAGTACCTGCTTGGGACCTCAATTTCATTCTAGAAAAACTAACCCTGCCTCCTTTTGAGCCAGCTGCTTCAACAGATCTGCAATATTTGTCATGGAAAACAGCCTTCCTTCTAGCTATCACCTCAGCACGCAGGGTTTTGGAACTACAAGCCCTCATGGCTGTGCAGCCTTTCATCATTTTCCATCAGGACAGAGTTTCCTTACGAACCAATCCTTCATTTATGCCAAAGGTAGTATCCAGAGTAGCCTTGAATCAGGCTATCCACTTACCTACCTTTTACCCTAATCCACATAACAAAGGGGAGAGGTGACTGCATTACTTGGACATTCACAGACAGCTCCACTATTACTTGGACAGAACAAAACCTTTCAGAAAGTCAGAGCAACTTTTTGTGTCCTATGCTACAGGTGCTCAAGGGAAGCCTATTTCCAAACAGACAATCTCAAAATGGATAGCCCACTGCATACGCTTTTGTTACTCTTTTCATGGCAAAACTGTACCTACAGGCATCAGATCTCATTCCACAAGGGCCACAGCTACCTCTACAGCTTTCCTCAGGGGGGTCCCTACCAAAGATATTTTGGAAGCAGCCACTTGGAGTTCTGTACATACTTTCTCCAAGCACTATCACCTACCATTATACTCCAAAACTAGAGCGGGCTTTGCCACTGCAGTCTTGCAGGGCATCCTGGCTCCTCCTAGTTTCACTTAGTGCCTACCACCCCTTTATTAGCTTTGGGATTCTACCCATCTGTTATGACTGCAGCTGTATGCACGATGAACATAGTACAGTTTTGTACCTACCATAAATGTAGATGTTCGAGTGCTAATACAGCTGCAGTCCAGGTTTCCCTCCCTCCTTCCCTTCTTGGGACAGGCCTTATGGCTAACACCTCCTCATACAACCTCATTGGGCTATTCTTTTTATGGTGTATTTGCTTGCAACTACTGTTTTTATTTGATTATATTGCATTTTCTGTTTTACATAAATTTATGTTTTGCCTTCCTTCTGGGGGCACCTGACATCTGGGGCAAGAAAAACTGAAGAAAATGGCGTCGGCTGGTTCTTTTATACCCCTGTCACACTGACGTCAGGGAAGAAGCGACGACAACCAACGCCGGACCAAGACTTTGGAATTCGGCCGACCGAGGACCCGCCTGACGGCAGGAAAACCCATCTGTTATGACTGCAGCTGTATTAGCACTCGAACATCTACATTTATGGTAGGTACAAAACTGTACTTTGTGTCTTCCAGATTTATCTGTTTCATACGAGGTGCTCTATAGTCTGCATACAGATGACTTGAAAATTGATAAACTGATTACATCTGTTATGAACTGAGCATGTCTACAAAATAATTTAACTTAATTGACCATTTGAACACAGGATCATATGAGATTTGGGAGACATAGGACAGGAGGAAATAGAAACAGTTGATCTGCTGTGGCGACCCCTAACGGGAGCAGCTGAAAGAAGAAGAAGAAGAAGAAGAAGAGACTGAATTATAAATATTTAATAAAGCACACAGTGTTTGAAACTGTAGAGCGTTTTTAAATATCTGGGTTTATGGGTAAATCAAACCTTGAGTTTTTATCATATCACCTAATTGTTTAATGATAGCTATGCCTCTATAAGCTGTGTTAAAAGATTTATAAAGTCTAGGAAGTCAAAAATTATGAAATCATTCTTTGTAAGTTACATCAGCCCCAAACTAGTTAATGGAATAATAATACAGAAACCTTATTAAGAAAACTAGCATGAGTGAATTGGAAAGACTACAGCAGAAACCTCCTAAGGGCATCCATCATCATCATCATCAATCCCCTTTTTCCAATGTTCTACATGGAGTTGAGGTGTCATGTCAACTGTCACCATCTCTCTGTATTCATGACCACTCTCCTGCCTTCTTCAACACTCATGCCTGGCTGCTGCTGGTCTTCTCTCACACAATCGATCCACCTCTTTGCTGGACACCCTTTTTTTTTCTCTTGCCTTCTTCCTGTCTGTCCCAAATCTTTTTCAACAGATTGTCTTCTGATTTTCTACACATGTACCTGAACCACCATAATCTGTGCTACTTGACCTTTTCTGTACTTGTAGCTACTTTGGCTTCTGTTCTTAAGTCCTTATTTCTTCATCTGCCCACAGTGTGCATCCCACCACCCATCTCAGGCACTTCGTCTCCATCACTTCTAGCTTCCTCAGCTGCTCTGCCTTTACTGTGCAGGTTTCTGTAGCATGGAGTAGCACTGGTATCACCACTGTTTTGTGCACCTTATTTTTCAGCTTCTTTGGCATGTTTCTGTCATGTACTATACCTGACACTCTGTGCCCTTTGATTCAAACTTTGACCTCCTCATATAAACTTCCCTTCTCCTCAATCACCCTTCCTAGATACCTGAAGCTGTTAACCTGATCCGCTATTTTCCCTTCTATCTCAAATCTCAGCTTCTTCTGATTTCCCCCATTTGTTGCCATTACAACCTGTGCTCCTTTTTATTCCACGTGCCTTTAGTTTTACATTACATTCCTCTATCCTTTGCTGAAGTTCTTGCTTAGAGTCTCCCTGTAATGACACATTGTCTGCATACAGCAAATCTGTTGATCTGTCCACTCTGACCTGTTCACTAATGTAGTCCATCACTAGTATGAACAGCAGTGGGTTCAGAACTGAACCCTGGTGCACACCCACTCCCACTGAGAATCCCTCTGTGAGACTGAACACTGTTCGTACTTGAGTTATTGCATCCTTGTACGTAGCTTGCACTAATTCTACCATTGTTTCTGGGACTTTGAACTACCACAGGACTGTCCCAAATCAGCTTTTTTGGGACCTTGTCATATGTTTTTTTCCAAGTCAAGGAATGTCAGCATTGGGCTCTTTCCTCATCTTTAGCTTCTTCTCAACTATCTGTCTCACTGCAAGCATCTGTCAGTTGTGCTGCATCTTGATTTGAATCTGAATTGCTCATCTCCCATCTTACTTTCTTCTTTTCTGCTTATTCATTTATCAATCACCGTCTCCAGAACTTTCATGCAATGTGACTGGAGTTTCTACTTCTGTACTGCCCACAGTTGTGAATGTCCCTTTCATTCTTGGACACTGACACTAGTATGCTTACTCTCCAGACATCTGGGATATGCCTTTCTCTCCACACTGCTATGCGTAGCCTCAGGAGTCATTTATCTCTTATCTCAGCAGCATCTTTACCATTTCTGCTGGGACCTCATCTGAGCCCACTGCTTTCTCCAGCTTCATTTCCCTTAGCATTGTTCTTACTTTTTCTAAGGTAGGCTCCTCATCTTCTCTCATTGTAAGCTGTGTCTGGGGCAGTACAACTTCTGTGAGGTTTTCATCATACAGAAGCTACTTAAAGTACTCCTTCAATCTGCCTTTGACGTCCTGTAGACTTGTGAGCAGGTTATTACTGGCACCCCTTATGAAGGGTGTATGACTATCTTCTTTATCTCTGTCTTTGCATTGCAACCTGATATAGTTTCTTTTTGCTATCTATTCCAGATGCTGGTAAAGTGCCTCTTATTCTTTTTTCTTTGCTATTGCAACTCCTTTTCAGCCTCTTTGTTAACCAACCAGTATTCCTTACTAGCTTCGTCTGTCTTTTCGATCTCCCACTTTTTCCTGTACTCCTGCTTTCTTTTGATGACTTCCTGGACTTCTGCAGTGCACCACCAGCTTTCCTTATATACATTATTTCCATACCTGGCTCAACCTCATATCTGGTCTATAGTCCTCACTCATGCTGTTTTAAGGTGCTGCCATTCTTTTATAACTACACTTATTTCCTCTTCTTCCTGGAGTGCTACAGCCCTGAGTAATTCCTTTAACTATTGTTCTTTCTCTCCATTCAGCTTCCAGGTCTTCAGCCTGGTGTTTGTTGACCTTAGCGCCTTCTCAGACCACTGCTGGCAGCTGATTGTGGCAACCAGTTGTTAATGCTGTGGGCCAACTGTTTCACTGGGGATGACTTGACAATTGCTGATTCTACCCCAGTGCCCTTCTCTTACTAGGAGGAAGTCTACCTGAGTTACATTTTGGGCACTATTGTATGCAATCTTGTGACTATCTCTCTGAACTATGAGTTGGCTACTATCAAACCATTTGTCACACTGAAGTCTAGAATGGCCTCTACTTCTTTACTCCTTTTGCCCCCCGTGTGGACCTAGGCAGTCCTCATACCCTGTTTTGTCTGCCCCAGTATGTGCCTTCAAGTTACCCATTATCAACACCAATTCATGTTGCCCTGCTTTATATAGTAGGTCCTACAACTGCTCCCCGAATGCACTCTTTTCCTCACTATCACAACCCTGCTGTGGAACACAGTTTGAGATAAGGAACACTGCTTTGTCAGGCTGGACTCTCTGTAACTAATTCTGATAACATCCCTCAATGCCTTTTGAAGGCCTCTGCTTCACCATAATTCCCACATTATTTCTAGCCTGTGCTTCTCCTGAGTAGTAGGCTCTGGATCCCAAGCCAAGTGGCTTTGATGCACTGCCCTTCCATCTTGTCTCTTCCATACATAGGATGTCCAACCTCCTCCTAAGTATCATGTCATCTACTTCCAAGCTCTATCCTCTCAGTGTATAATTCTTAGTTCATGTTTGGCAGTTTGATTGGTTTTACATCCAGTTTTCACTCAGTAAAACTGTCCCAGGTAACACAAGCTGGGCAACTGGACACTGGACAGTTATTGACCCAGGACTGATGGGCTTTATGGCAAACGCATATTGGCAAATAGGAGCACATACACCCCTCCCACCATTAGCATGGATCCTTGGCATAGGTCAGAGTAGGCCAGGTCCTCAACCCACTTATCACTGGTAACTACCCATGCCCATTTGGTAACATTAGTCAACATGACCGAATCACCTAGAGCCATATTTTACACCATCAAGTGCCTAGCCCTGCCACAGTGTGCAGCCTGTGGTCTGTGTTTTCCTATCTGAATGATACTGCACACCACAGTAGATGCCCGAAGTGGTTGGTCTGTACAACGTTTCCCTCTATAGGGCACCATGTAGACTCTGTACTGCTGATGCCTACAGCTCCATTCTTCGGTGGGTTTGAGATGGAAACACTCAGCATTTTGTTTGGAAGTGTGGGAAATCCCCAGAGAGACACAGGGAGAACATATAAACTCCAAACAGGCATTGTCTGTGGGTCATGATCGAACCTTATACCCTGTGTATGGGAGGCAATGACCTTAACCATTATGCCATCTGGATACCAAGGGCATCCACAGATATAAAACTTTAAGTTATTATGAAAGGTACCAAGGGTATCCAGAGATGTGAAAATTTAAGTTATTATGAAAGATTTAAATATCTGGATTTGTACAATGTTTCATATAGATATTCAAGAGGAGACCGTATTGTGGCATATAGGACATATACAGGCAACCATATATGTGGGAGTGTTTGGGGTTATCAAAAAGTAGTAGTAGTAGCACTAATTGGTTCTCTGAGAGAGTAGCTGATGCATGGAATTGACTACCAAATCATATTAAAGCAAGCACCAGATAAGATATTTATAAAAATAATGTTGAAACCTATTGTGGGAATGATTGCTTTGATTTATTGGCGGACTAGTAAGGCATTATTGCCCATGCCTGGAATATTTCTATGCATGTAAACATGGAAAATGCTGTGTGTTTATGATGTTGCCACCAATGAGCAAGTTAGGATTGTAAAAGGTTAGAATATAAGGAAAAATGTTTTCTAAATGTAATAAATAGAGTAATTTTTGAAAAGAAGGGATAAGTCTAATAAACATATTATGAATCTTAAGACTGGTTAGTGTCTAAACATTCAAAAAGAAGAAAGCCAGTGAAATGTACTTTTAAAAATTCAACATTTTTGACCAAAATTTGGACCAAGAAGGAGTCTGCATTTCATTACAGCATCGCCGGTAAACTGCCTTTCATAACAAAGTGGACATACAGTTAATGTAAATAATAACGGAAGTCAAATAGTTTAACACCGAGAAACTGAGGAGATGGTTTGCTATAAGAAATCGTAACAACTTCAGATGACCATGCGAATGTAATCAATTCAGAATGCATGTTTTTACATTTTGTAATAGGAGTATGTTGACAGCTCGATTTAACTTAAAAACAAATTTGGGATTTTTTTTATTTTAGCTGATCTTAAGGAAAGTTTCAAGGTAATCTCTCTTCATAAATTTTAATGGATATGATTCCAAAATTTTCATATATTATTAATGTGATAATCTTCTTGATTTTGAAAGTATAATTATGACCAAAATATTGCAGGCAGGATTTACCACAATAGCTCATAAGTCTAATGGGTTTGTATCCCAGGAAATTATTTAAATAGAATTTAATTTGTAATCAGAAACCTTTGAATATAAGTTGATGGCATTAAATATTTTACAGATATCTAGAGTAGAGTGTTGAAAGTAAATATTTACATCACATACAAAAACACATAACAGAATAGTAATACAAAAAGCTTTTAGAAGGAGACAAAGTTAAATAAAGTTAAGGTCTATTTAAATGTTAAATAAATAAACAGAAAGGGGGCAAACTTGGTGTGTGCCATGTTTAATATACATAATATAAACATGGTTATGAGACCTATAGTTATTATGTTTGATGATATATGTAGCTGCAGAAAAGCAACCATTAATAGAGATATGTGAAGAAGGGTTAGTGTAAAATATTTTAATCGTCAGTGAAAGTGTTTGGAAATCCAAAGTTGCACATAGCACTAAACAGAAATGTACAGACGACCTAGCTAAATGCTTTACATGTTCCCAAAAGGCAGCCCAAAAATGCATTTTATGAACGAGAAAAAGAAGTTAAAATATTATTATGTTTTCAGCTGAGATTTGCTGAATTTTAGAAAATCTCGATTGGAAACATGATATTGTAAATGCTAAAAAATTTTGCAACTGTTTAATCACAACAGAACATATATCTCCTTTTAAAAAGTCACTTGTATAACTATAACTGTATACCCATAGAGGAACATGAAATATATGAATGAATGCAAAGAAACCTCTGCATGCAATAATGAAAAAATGCTGCATTATATCTTAATAGACAAAATTATTAAACTCATTGGAACACCTACAAGACCACAGAGGCACTCATATGCACCCCTAACCCCCCCACCCACCCACACATACATGCATAGTTGTACTCAAAATTGCCAACATTTTAAACATGGATCCACTCATATACTGTGCCAGTCCTCATGCACACGCACACACACACACACACACACACACACACACACACACACACACACACACACACACACACACACACACACACACACACACGTACATATTCACATACACAGTGATTCTCAGACATACTTAGACATACATGCCCATGCTTCTCTATGCAGAGATTCCCATCATTGCAATGCATAGTTTACCATGCATGCTTACACATTTGGATCCCTGCACTGTTCATGCTCAGTGCTTGTATCATGTAAATATGTATGTATTTTGTACTACACAAGTCTTCTAACAAGACCGTGCACTAGTAAGCTCACTTCTATGGAGCCTTTTCATGTATTACCATAGTTCCATGCAGTGCTATAAATTTCACTGCAGATATAAGTAGCAAGTGGCTCTGAATCTGACAGTCTTCCAAAGTATCCAGGATAGCCTGTGCTTATGCAGCATACTCTGCAAGCCGACAGTGAATACCAGCCTATATAACTACCCATCATTCCCACCACAGACGTCATGCACTACATCAGTCTCAATAAAATAACAAGGAGCCAGTTTATCATATTCAACATAATAGTAACAATAATAATAATACAGAAAATTGCAGATCCAAGTCCAAATGAGGTAAGAAATAGAAATAGAAAGGCAAAAAAGAAGGGATGTCATTACCTAGGAAAGGTAAATAGGAATAAACAGTATTAAGCATTGATGTATTACACTAAAGTAGAATAAATGTAATGGCCAACTCACTTGAACAATGCTACAACAACATTGCAAGATTTCCTTACAAAAAACGTTATCAGAGAAAAATGATGACAGTCAACACTGAAATATCAGATGCTCTAGAAGGATCTAATGAATCTACAGTGTCAAATGTAAAAAAAAAGAAGTACAAGTAATGATTAACACTTTTTACATCTGGCCGTTCAGTGGCCATTCACAACCTTAGTAAGGGTAATCTCAGTGTTATGCTGTGCATTCTCTGAAAGCCAGACTGAAACTAATCAAGAGAACATGCTCCTTTAAAATGGTATCATGCTATACACCTCAGTGACATTACCCATAAATGATCAAGATAGGGTGATAACATGTCAAATCTGTCCAGATTTAAAGTAGAATTCCTGAAAATTGCAACCAACTAACTCCTTTTATAAAGATAAAAAACACTGCAAAACTCAAAGAAGAACTTGTTATCTGAAACATGACTGGTCCTAATATCTCAAAGCAGGTAATGACTTGCTGAATAACGCATGTGTATAGACTGGAGGCTGTTGGACAAAAGCTTGTAATTGAGATGAGTATGTGATAGTCCGATAACTGGAACTTAGGCCAGCACCACAAAACAGACTTACACCTCATAGTGAATAACTGAGCACTTGTTGACAGACACCATTAACCTATTAGAGGCAATCTTATATGTAATAGACAGAGCAGTGAGGTCACATTTATTGGTTAAAAGGCATTCAAGTAGAAGGCTAGACTGTGCAGCCTGCCAGCCTATCAATGACCCAGAAAAGAATCACCAAACCATTAGGCACAGCAAAGATCATACTAGGCAGGTGTATTGCAAGCTTACATCATCTTTACAACTCATAAAGAGCATAATATTCCTCAAGTCTAAGTCTGTGTCTAGAGGTTCCCTGAGTCTCAGTTTGTGCCAGTTCTGAAAGAAAGGAATACTACATCAGCTCAGGATTCAGATGCAGCTAGCTGGACTACTTGTACCTGAGTTGAGACAAATAACTTATGGGAGGAAGTTACCTATTTATTGTAGTCTGCGACATTTTTATCATGACCTACTGGAGTGGAATCAGAGAAGAGCTGGCAGAGTACAGAAGCTAGTTTTTCAGTGGTAACACCCATATAATCAATGTTCTCCACCATCTCAAGATTGAAGAATGTATGCCATATGGTCTGGTATCCTGTAACTATTGTGCAGTCTGATCAACATACTGATGAACCCTGCAGCATATACCCAGTGCTCTTTTCTTCATTCTGTCTTTCTAAATATGCCAAATATGACAAGATATGAGATGTAATAGGACATAATTTCATATTTTGCTTGAAAAATGGTTTAACTGCAGCCACTTTGTAATTTCTATTTTCTGGGTAATTTGACCGGGACCCAGAATATGTTGCTCCAGAAATGTGATATATTCCTGACTGTATGTAAAGTTTGGAATATCTGTAAAGTCAGAAAAAGTACAATGTGCTGCATTTCTGCATGTCATGGAGAAAGAAGCCATAAAAAGTTAATAATAAATCTGAGTACTGACAGGGAAGAAGGGCAATATTGCATTGATGAGAGAAAGAGTTTCCAAGATTTTATGAGCTAAGAAATAACCTTCCATTTATTTGTAATTTGTTCTGCATGAAGGCATAACATACTACTGAGTCTGTTAACATTTATATTAATTAAAGATCTGAACCAAATGATATGAATTTACAGAATTTGGTGAGCTACATAATTCAATACAATCATATGTGGTATTACAAGTGATCAGACAAGATGGAGATTAGTGTGGCAATCAGATTTAATGTTGCACATACCAACAGATGTGTGCAGAGCAAATAAGTTAACTTGTTAAAGTAAAACAAGTTCAATGAAGAGTCTGCTTTGTGTTGAGTGGCTTGTAAGGCAGGACATTTGAAAACAACAGCAGAATATAATGAGTATTAATGTCTCTGGCAAATACAAAAATATGGGAAACATGCATCAGAGAAAGCATGTGGAAGGTATGGCTATAAGCACCATTAAAATCTTCTGATTAATCAAGTATGTAGAAGCTGTGGCAAGAAAGTAACATTCTGCTAAAGTGTGCAAAATGGAACAGATTAATTTACAGTCTGTAAGAGTGCCTATACAAGAGAAGTACCATGAAAATTGGCTATTTTAGGGTACAGTTTGTGTTGAAAATATATACAAAGTGAATTGGATTGTAAATAAAAATACAGACAACATACAAACACAAAATGAGTTAGAAATACTGATATTCATAAACCCATTCCTTAACATTCATTCTATTTTTTCCAGTATAGAAACATTTGCACCTCTGCCATAACACATTTTTCTCCCTCATAAATGCCATGTGAGGCTTTTCAGAAAAATATTTATGGAATTCCAAATCTTTTATTATAAAACTTTAAAAGCAAGAATGCTTCCCTTTAAAACCCTATATATATATATATATATATATATATATATATATATATATATATATATATATAAAGAAATGATGTGTTTTCAAGACTTCTTCAGATAACATAAAAACACTTCACTGTTTAAATATTTTCTAATCATGTGACTAATAACCAATCACTACTACTCAAGTGGACAACACCTCAGAGAAGAGCATATCCAACAGTGTTTGTTGCTGAAATCAAGGAAGAGGTTATAACTAAGAGGAACAATAATTTGTATGCTCCTATTTTGCATTTGCATCAGGAAGGAAATGAATCAGAGTTAGTTTTGAAAGAGCAAAGGTGATGGTGGAATTCCTGTGTTCTTTTATTACCAACTATAATCTTATTAGTGATACAGTCAAGTGGATTCTATAAATTAATTGGGATATTTTATGGGACGTCAGTGAATTCTATAAATATTTTTCTGAAAAGCCTCATGATATTTAGGCAGGAGAAGAACTTAAAGAATATTTTGGATGCTCCAGTAATTAAAAGGGACACTGGTTTGGTTAGTAGCCAAATGAAAAATGTGGATACTTCTCTTGCTGTAAATGGATTCATACTGGACAAAGTTTTTATTATATTAAAGATGAATGTATTGTAGTTAAAGAAAAATTTAATTGTAACAGCAAATGAGTGGTTTATGCTGGATTATGCCAGGTCTGCAAATGTTTTTATATTGGAAAAACAGAATGGATGTTAAAGGAAAGGTTTTATAAACATCAATAAAACATCCGTAAAGTAAAAACTATCAATGCTTTGGCTAAACATATCCTAGAATTTCTGGACCATTGCATTAATTTTATGATAGTAGAGCAAATTCCTCAGAATTCGAGAGGTGGTCAGTGACAATTACAACTAAAAAAATAAAAATCCACAGCCACAAAGGAAGAAGTAAAAGTCCACAGTAGTAAAATATACCATAAATTATGAAAAAAAAAAAACAATGGAGCCACCGCAACTGGTTAAAGCTTTATTTAAAACACAGATGAGTGCTTTCAAGCATTAGCTCTTCATTAAGAGCTAATGCTTGAAAGTGCTTATCTGTGTTTTAAATAAAGCTTTAACCGGTTGTGGTGGCTCCAGTGGGTTTTCACAACTAGAAAAATGGGAGGTTTACTAGTAATAGGTTCATAGGTTCATAGGTTGGTACTAGGCTATCGGCCCTAGGGCCTATACAGTCCCTGGCTATTTCTTCCCACAGTATTTACTTCCCTAGACCCCTGTCTAATTAATATTTTAAGCAGATACTTGACCAGGCATTAATGATAATATATCTATTTCCAGTTTTTTAAAACTGAAATCATTACTAAGATGAAGCAAACTTTGACTATAACATTTCCTGAATTGAAGGAGGTGTTGCTGGATGGAGTACATGATTAGAGAATATTTAAACATTAGTGAAGTGTTTTTATGTTATCTGAAGAAGATGAAAACATCAGAATGAAAGCACTTATCATTACTATATATATATATATATATATATATATATATATATATATATATATATATATATACAGAAGGTTTTTAAAGGAAGCATTCTTGCTTTTAAAGTTTTATAATAAAAAGTTTGGATTTTAACAATTCAGACTGATTGTTGGTAGCTGGTGTTTCATCCTTTGGCCACGTTCTTTTTTTTTTTTTTTGGAAAATTCAATGTCTCCCTGAACCCCAAGATCACAGCAACTTATATAGAATTGTTCATAGAAATCCAGTTCAAACGTGAATGGTTGCAGAGATGATGCTGTACCTATCAGAAGTAAGCCCATAACAAACACCAAAAGCAAACCACACTTGTGAAATCTTAATCTTAACACGGTACATACCAAAGGAAAAAAGTCATGTCCAAAATCAGAAAGCACTACTCTCATAAAGACAGGAGCTCATTGATTTATCTAAGCAAGAAATTAAGAAGAATAATTAAGTCCAAAAGGCCAACTACAAGTTCAGGATAGCTTCTCAGGCTAAGGACAAAGACAAGCCCTTCTTCAGCTATGTCCAAAATCTTACAGGTAAGACACAGCAGTGTGCTGAATTGGTGGTAAATGGCATCCCCTTCACTGAGCACAGAGACATAGCGAACCTGCTGGCTGACACATTTTACACCAACTCCCTCCCTGCTACCCCATGTGAAATCACTTCTAGCACATTCTCCCCTAGTGATTAGCAAGGAGCAGGTCTTGCTCACACTTTCCAAGACCAGGAACACAGCCTCAGTGGACCCTGGAAATATTGTGGATTGCTTCCTAAATAGCTTAAAATATGACATTTCAGGACAACTTGAAGCACTTTTCAACTGCAGCCTCAAAACAGGTTATGTACCAAGTGAATGGAGGACTGCAACAGTCATTCTACTTCACAAGGGTTTTCTGTCAACCAACCCCAGAAATTTTAGATCCAACAGTCTGACAAGTCTAATATGCAAAGCCATGGATCAAATTATTGTGGAAATGATCAACAAGGACATTGGCAATGTAAAGACACTGGACCCATCCCACTTTGGCTTTGTCAAGGGAAGGACTTGCCCATTTAACTCAGTAGACTTCTTCAAGATGGTCATCAAGGCAATGGACGTGGGAAAGATGGAACACACTGCCTTCCTTGACCTGGCTAAGATGTTCAGGAATTGTTGACAAAATCACTGAAATAGGCATAAATCCCTGCATAGGTCACTGTACTGCTAGCTGGCTCAAAGATGGGACCCAAGAAGACAGGACTGGTAGGACCCAATGTGTCAGGACTGGTGAGACCACCTCCACAAAGAGACTGGTCACCAGTAAAGTACCACAGGGATCCATGCTGGGCCCACTCCTGTTTGGCATCTACCTATCAGAGGTCAAAGCTAATATCAACAGTCTCTGGCTCACCAAGTTCACAGATGACTGTAAAATGGGAGCTATCATAGATTCCCCCATGGCACTAATATCCTGAATGAGGGCCTAACACAGATAAATGACTGATACTGAAGCCACAATTTAAAACTCAACACCAAGAAGTGCATTATAGTGCCCTTTAGGAAAATATCCACACAATAAATTACTCTATTGATAAAACACCCCTACAAGTTGACCTGGTACTTAAGGATCTGGGAACATATGTAAACAGTAATCTGATCTTCAACTAATACATATTCAGGGTAGTAATAAAATTATTATATGTGGTCCAACTTATAAGTAAGGGTATGGCATCCAGGTCCAAGGAAGTTATAGTACCACTTTAGTGGCCCTTATCAGACCTATCATTGAGTACAGTGCCCCCTTTGGCATGTACCTGACAAGGCATTTGCAGCAGTTGGAATACCTCGAGAGGTTTCTCACCAGGATAATCCAGGGTATTAACACACTGTCATACATTAATCATTTTAGGGCCCTATCTCTATACTCAGTCTGCTACAGGTTACTGAGAGTCAGTTTATTCCTGGCATATAAGGCATCCTTAGACACAGCCCTGATGCATCTTTTGCACATTCACAAAATGAACAGCAGTAAAAACAATAAATCCAAGGATTTAAACTTTGCCTGCAACATAAACAGTACATGCATGCGAGACCAATATGTTTGTCAAAGGATGCGCACTCTATGGAATAGGATCCCCATCCATGTGAAGCAGAGTTCACCCCTGACCTTATTCAAATATAACCTTGACCATTGGATGGGAAATTGTAAATTCATCCCCAGTCTGGCCCACGTCTCTAATGGGCAGAGGCAGACAGCAAGTAAAATATTACCTAACATACAGCCCCCCACAAAGCCATTAGACACCTCTAAAACTAACATATCCCTCCTAATAGACATACAGGGTACATGGGGACACAAGTGGGGTGGGTTGCACAGATAGATATATAAAGGACCTGGTGGTTGTTAGCCTAGTATATGGCTTTGAGCCTGTGAAAAAGTTTCACCTCAAGTAGTTATCAAAACAACAATACTATGACGCACCCCACTTACCAGCAAAAGATGTACCAAATGGCTTCTGCAAAATACAAAACCTCTGGTATAATTGGAAAGTTTGCCATATAACCTTAGCAGGCAAATGACGGGCATATCAGTAGAAACCCCTGAGATAGTAGAATAAACTGTGACTGAGATCCATAGCTAAAATGGATGATGTAAAATAAATAAAAAAATGCACTTGGAAAACAATAATAATATAATTTGATAATATCAAACTGTGGTAGATAAACAAAGAGAAATACTTGTACAAAAATGGTGATAGGAATCTATATAATACAGCAAATAAATCATGAGGAATAATAAGAAAAGAAGTCCAAGTATGAACATGATTGCTATCAATATTATGTAAACAGCCCAATAGGATTCCTAATAAATACAAAAATAGTATTTAACTTTTTGATGGTTTTATAAACCTTGGCAGAGATGATAACTTCTAAATAGTCTGAACTATAAAGATCATTCAAGAGAAAGCGTAGGCAGAAGCAATCTACACAGATAAAATGCAATAGTTCTTATAAAAGGGATCTGATTTTAAAATCCACAGACTTCATAAATAAACATTCCTGTATATCAAAATAGTAAAAAATACACTTTTATCCAGGGTCAATGTTTACATTGGACAACATGCTTTAAAATCAACAGAATTTCTATGATCAGAATCATAATTAACACACCAATATGCAGGAACAAACTTACTTTTCCATCCAGCTGAACCATAATGCATCCTAATAAAACACAAAAGCTACAGCAGAAACCCCAAAGACATAAGTGACCCCAAAAGCAATGTCTGCCCCTGCAGCCTATATTAAATGAGCAAGTGAGCAGGTAAAATGCTATGCTGTAATAGATCTAAGTGGTTAGTTTGGTCAAGTTAGATGCTATAAAGTTATCCACATGCCATACATTTAAAAACAAAACCTCACTGAATAAAATTGTAAAAAGGGGTACAATACATGCACAACAACTGAACAATAAGATGCCAAACACCAGGATAGATGAATCACAGCAAAAAGGCATTGGCATACTCAGAAATGCACAGGATTTGCCATGATGTAGAAATCAGTTTTAGAGGAACAGTCCTTTGTTAAACAAAAAGGCACCACATGTTCCAGATCTCAGATCATAAATGGAACTTAATATAAGTGAGCCATAAATAAGGTAAATGTGTCTGGAGTGATTTATGCTGATTTAATAATGCTAATATAGTTCAGTTTAGTTTTGTGTTTAACATGTATGCAAAAGAAAAAAAAGCAGTTATTCTACTCTGCAGGAGCATTATGTGGAGAGAGGGCAACAGTGTAAAAGTAGGTATACAGATCCAAACATCCTGGCTGCATCTTCTGCAATGAGGTCAGCAAAAAATGCATAATGTACTGAAGGAAAGGTTAGCAAATACTGATTAAAATGCCAGCCTGTTGCAGAATTGAAATTAAGCTTTCACATTACCCATGGAGCAGCTTAAAGTAGATATTATTCAACAATATCCTAGTCAAAAGGTGGCCCACTTCTACACAACAAGAACTGAACCAAACTCCATGGCACAGAGTGATACAGCCCTGAATTTAACTCAAATGACCCTAGTTCATTTTGTGGCTTAAGCACTGGAAGAGCCAGGCAGTGGGGGAATGGAAGTAGTAGCTTTGGTCAGATTATCTATCCTGGGGAGAGGACGGTGGCTTGGATCACCACTTATGATACCGACAGGGAGAACTAGGTGTTGTACATCCTGGGTTTGGGCTTAAGTACTGGAAGAGCCGGGCAGTGGGGGAATGGAAGTAGTGGCTTTGGTCAGATTATCTATCCTGGGGAGAGGACGGTGGCTTGGATCACCACTAGTATGATACCGACAGTGAGAACTAGGTGTTGTACATCCTGGGTTTGGGCCTGTCATTATGCAAGTGAGTGAGCTGGGGAAAGTCAGTGTACACAGGCAGCATGTAAGCATGTAGCATAGGCTATAATATGTCAAGGGGGTGTGGGAGCTGCAAGGTGAGATGCATAAGTCATGTTACACACCTGCAAGATGGCCCACTCCCTACCACCCAACTCTCACCTCAGGAGAATGGATAGACTTATTAGACTACCTGAACAGGAAGAAGTGGCCATAGGGCTATCAGCTAACCTAAGGATGCATAGCTCCCACACTGCAAAAATAAATGGGCCAACAGAGTGAGGGAGGGATAGCCACTGAAAGACTGAGTCAGCATTTGTTTCCAATTCACTTTTTATTACCTTCAGTGTTCCCATCTCATAGGCAAAGATTTTTCTGGCATTTGTCAAAAATCATGACAGCTCTTCAACCATGTTAAGTTGGTTTCTGTCCTTGGCTATTACCTGTGGTATCTTCTCTCTACCAAACAGTGCTAGCCCTTGTGTATTACACACATACAACTGCAAATTCTGTATTTTGTTTTTATATATCACACATGCAAACATTTTGCCCATTAGTCACTTTTTGCTTAAATAGGTTTTTAATTACACTTCTGATTTATTCAGTGGTATATGCAAAATTAGTTTCTCATATTTTTGCATACAAATTATACACAAATAAACTCCTATACCCAGTTTAAATTTCACTCCTGCCACTTAAGTTCTGGCATAATTCAAAAAACTTCTTAGCCAGTTCATAACAATCATCTAAACATATCAGCTCATATGAGTCAACTGTCGTACCTCCATTTTGTATTACCCACATCATTTCCTGCATCCACCATTTTGTATAACATTCCATACTATGTGATTACAACTCAGTTTTATTTTGCCATTTTTTATTTCACCCACCATTATGCCACTATGGCTATCCTACTGGTATTTCCTACAGTTTTTTGTTTAAAACAATAAGCATCAACTTTATTGCACACTGTCACATCAAAGCCAGTCGTGTCTTTTTAGCAGACTAAACATACATTCTGAAAATAACATACTCAATTATATCTTACTATGATAATAATGTGCCTTTGGCTGTTATTTCTATAAAGGCTGATATGTTTAATACTTGGTCATGTATCAGATCTTCTCTGGAAAGAAATCTCTTTTGTGTGTTTTGCAATATCTACTGCACAGTTGTCTCTCTTACTGTACCTCCTGATTTTTTCTCCATTTTGGCAATGTTCATCCAAATGATGCAATTCAGTCATTTATCAAGAATGCTATCATGGATTCAAATTCAGAAAAGCAAGCCCCAAGAAAGTAAGTTATGTCTTAACTTTAATTCAAACCAAAATTACAACAAATTCTAAAACTTTCTGTTGCATTTTTGCACTCCCCCACACCTTTACATAACCCGTTGGTTTTTGTATACTAACCCAAAGATCAGAGTCGGGTAAGTATAATTTAAGATCCACCATCTTGAAGTTAGCATATATTGCCTCATTCACAACCGTAGTTCCACAGTTGTGAGGATTGCAGTTACAGGTCTTGAATATTGAAAAGTCACTAACTCTTCTGCTTTCTGTGATTCTGCTTGTGAAACCTAACACATTTTATGATTACCAAAGGTTTCTGACTCAAATACTTCCACAAAGCCCCTGCAATTTCACTGAAATAAATTTTCAGATAGTTTAATCGGTGTTACCAAGGTGTGCAGAAATGTATACTTTGTGGCACCAATTAGTTTTAGCAACACTTGAGCTCTTTTGACATTGAGAATGTCATTAACTCATCATACAGTTCTGTTCTGTCATAGTAAGTACCCACTCATCCATAGAAACATTGAAGCAAAAATATGTCATATATAGTCAGCCATTTTAAAAGTGTACTGGTGTTCAGTTACGTGCATTTTCCCTTAATGTTTAGGTCTTCCTATTTCACACAAATCAATACATAAACACTTCATGCAGTGACACTTCTTAGCATTGTGTTGTCATATTTGCTCCATTATGCACTAATAAAGTGTGTTTTTGCCTCCAAGCTCTAATTACACCTTTTTTTATTTACATAGCCATAAATTAGTTAAAATGCTTTAAATAAATGTATTTGTTCTAATATATGGAATTGCTTTATTTTGCCTTTGCATTATTAGTTCTAAAAACACCCTGTTGTAACATTCATTGATTCATTGCTCTTTTTAAATCCAGTCATTTTATTTTGCCACTAACTTGACCGGATGTATTCTTATATGAAAATCACTTAATATTGCCCCCTCTAAATAACCACTAAATGCCACAGACATTCTAGCTGATAACTGTATTTGTTTTTAAAATTGGTTGTTATGCCACAAAATCACAATTCTCTTTGCATAAATAAATTGACAATGTAATTGTTTTTAACACTTTTTTGTTAGGTACAACCACTTATAATCCCCTTTCTGTTGATGTTTTACTCATCCAACCACAAATCTACCATCTTTGTCAGGCCATCATTTTATTCTTAGCTACGGATGCAGTTTTTCTTTTCATTCTTTTTGAAGAATTTGGTTGCCAGTTTAAATAAGTGAATGCCCTTTTCCACATGAGCTGGTCTCAGTGTCAATTGGTTATGTATCTGTACAATAAATCATTACACTGCCAATACATAATAAAATTCAGAGTGAGAACTTTGATAATATTTATAATCTTTACTTGTTGATTAAATGTTACAGAGGCATAGCAGCAAAGACGTTCATCCATATATGTACATGTATGTCATTGTCAATATACATGGCACTACATAAATTAATAACTTGCCGGTTGTCGGTCCCATTACTGAGTATATGCTCAGTCCATATCAAATGATCAATGGAGGTTCCTAGGTTGAAAGTGACAAGTAAGGAAAATTATTACTTGGACATTGCTGCTAGTTTAATAAAACAAAATAGTATAAAAAAGTGAATTAGAATGTTTCCTTACATACAAAGACAGAAGATAAAATAATAATAATACACAAAAGCATCAAAAAAGGTAAGAGAGAGGACAAGTCAGATAATTAGTGGCAGAACATTTATTAACCGGGCTTTTCCAGGTTAGGGGTCACCACAGCAAACAACCTGTCTGCTCATGATTGGCAGTAGAGTTTTACAGTGTCGAGTTGCCAGCTCGGCGCCCAACCTTCCATAGAAGGCACAAACACGCACGCACGCCTAGGGCCAATTTAAAATGTCCATTTCACCTACAGTATGTCTTTGGGATGTGGGAGGAAACCGGAGCAACCCCACGTGACCACAGGGAGGACATGCAGACTCCGCACAGAAGGCACCCCAGCCGAGGATCAAACCAGAGAACCTCTTGCTGTGAGGCGACAACACTAACTGCTGCACCACCGTGGCCACCCCAGAGAAGAATGCATACATCTGAAAAAGATTACTGTACTAAAGAGTCTGAGAATAAGTAATCTGACAAAATGAAATAGTAAAAAAAAGAAACCAGGGTGGAAAAAGAATGGAAAGAAAGTGAAAAGTGAAAAGTAACTCTAGAAATGGTAAAGTAACTTAAAAGGCAGAAGGAAGAAAGAGGAATTAAAACTCTAGCAGAAACAGATAGTCATATAAATTGGTTAATTCTTAATTATGTGCAGGAGGCAATAAAAATAAGTATCAGAGCAGGATATGTAAGTAGTGCAAGTTTAGTGGGGGGGCAGTGGGTATCAAGATCAGATAGTAACTGGAAATAGACACTGACAGTCAGTTCATGTTTCAGCATGATAAAGTTTATTGTATAGAGAAAGGAAGTGTAACAGGAAAATTCTAAAGTAAACAGAAGCTGGACTTGTTCTGGTAGGAATAGAAAAGGAATTTATAAAGTGATTACAATAAAATGTGTTGTTAATGATATAAGTGAATTACATGACCATACCAGTGATATAATAAACAGGAAGAATGTTTTGTCCCTTTCTGCTGTATAGATTACTTTAATGCCTTTGTAAAACAGTAGACAATACAAAGTTAAAACACTATACCTCTAAATATATGCAAGTTATAAATGGTGGATGGTTAACTTGATTTCGGAAATACATGTTTAGTCTATAAAAGAAAATGTTGTCATGCATATTAAAGGACTGGAGATGTAAGAGCTCCAGAAGGGAGACTGTGATTACATTGCGTATTTAAATCTGGATATTCCCATAGACTTACCTAAAGCAATATAATCTTCTTCTCTGTCTCTTAGCATAATGCCTTACAAAGATATACATCTGACTGACATACTCTCTCAAAAAAAGTAAAAGGAACTTTGAAAACATTTCTGCAATACAGTTAATATTAGTTGTTTTTTGGGGCCCATTGGAATGCATTACACTGTTTCTATAAAAGAAAATTGCAAGGCAAATGGAACAACATATGCACAGAGCCTTGTAGAGCAGAAAGCAGGCTGTAGGGTTATTATGAATGTCTTTTTTTATGGTAAAGAAGTGTGGGCCTTCGCTCACTGACATTTAAAATATCTGATTTTTAGAAGAGCTTATCATACTGATGGTAGGCAGAACTGAACCCCGCCATTTTGCTCCGACACTGAAATCAATACTGATGGCTACAGATAGCGAGACGCCACACTCTGTATTGAGGAAGTCCTTTCAATTGGTCCCACTGGGAATGGATGTGAGAGAGGTGGCAGGAAAAGGGTGGGGGGAAGGAGGGAGCTGTATTCAGGATGGATCTAAAAAGAATTAGCATTTCTGTACAGCAGAAGACAATGTATTCCCAGCTGTCCGTCTAGATAAGCACATTTTTTTCACCTGTACATCGGAAGTTAAAAACCCTTTAAAAGTTTAAACTTGCTGTGTCTTTTGCTGTCTGAGGACTGTATTTTTCTAGTGTTAATAAGTCTGTTTTTAAACATATCATTTTAAAGGAATGACAGCTTCTGCTATGGAAAGATGTTTTTTTTTTAATTTGATCACAAAGACAGGACAGGTTAAAGCAGAAATTCTGGGGTGGGGATGACACTATTAGTTGGGTATTATAATGTTTCATTGACAAACTTATTAGTTGGGTATTATAATGTTACATTGACAAACTATGCATCTGGAACATCCTACATAAGAAATTATTTTCTAGCAGGCTGCCTTATAGTACCCCTTTTCCGAAGTTTCAGTACTGTCCCACAGTGGCACAGACCTCCCTTATTTCACTTACTTACTATATCTCCTTATCTTTCTTTCAACAGACCGTCAGCAAGACTGACAGCACACATTTTCTTCCATAAAACCCTCCTGTCAGAGGTCACTGATCAGAAGGGATGTCAATCCTTTTTCACCACATTACCTGTCACAATTTGCCTCTCAACTGCCTCATACAATAACAGATGACAGCCCTTTAACTTTTGAGATAAAAATGTCCTTTTTATATCTTTCATCTACAACTGTTTGAAGATAGTTTTCTAGGAAAAATAGATGCAAACGCTACACATGCTTTTATCAAAAGAAATATAGCTTCTAAATGTGTGAATTCATGCTGGACAAAAGCCAAGTATTTCTGCTTGGTAAACGAATGAAATGAAACGAAACACCTATGATTTTTGCTGCTCATTGCACATATGTATGTATAATTTATTGGCAGCACTGTATTTTGTGAAACTGTTTTTTTTTCATTCCTGTTAGTTTCCTCTTCATCTTAATACTGTTTTGTTATCATCTTGTTATAACATTGCAATAATATAGCATATAAGCCTTTCAAACATTTATTCATGCCATTATTAACCAAAAAGTAATATATTCAATGCAAAATTGTACTGAAAATTCACATATCAAAACCAGAAAATATCAGCTAAACTTTCATCTCACAACTAAGATATAAAGTTTTCTGAGATACCATTTAGGCCACTAGATATGGTCACATTAAATAAAGCATCTTTTATTTACGTCACAGAAGTTTACATTTCTTTTCTTTTCTCATGCAGCGATTTTTCCTCTCATTTTGACATTAGCATCAGAATGTATTTAGTACAGACATTTGCATTACCAAGGGTAGAATTTACTTTCCAACACTTTTAAGTTCCTGGACTTGACTTGTCCTTTTGAATCATGGCTTGCCATATGGAAATTAGCATTTTCTTAAAAAATCTGAGCCTTAATAATACTTTTATTTCTTAACAAATATTTGAAACATAGCTCATTTTTTGTTCACATGGGATTTAACAACATACATTTGACAAGCTGTGTTGCATTTCTGTGCAATGCGTATGTCATTTTTAAAATAATGGACTTGGTTAATAGTTCTGCAAGAAATAAAAACAGTCTCCCAAAAGGAAAGTGACCAATAAAGGTAAAAGAATATATAAGAATAATCAAAAACAGAAACCTCAGTCACTCACGGCAGGTAATAAAATGTATATTTATTGTTAAAAGGACCAAAAGTAAGCGCTTTCGCAGTTAAGCATAACCGCTTCATCAGACTTCAGTTGCTAACAGAAAGCATACCCTTTATATAGGCACAATCAAGCTAGCATAATTAATTTATTCTTAATTGCTTTTAATTGTTTTAATATAGGCACAATCAAGCTAGCATAATTAATTTATTCTTAATTGCTTTTAATTGTTTTAATTATGCTAGCTTGATTGTGCCTATAGAAAGGGTATGCTTTCTGTTAGCAAATGAAGTCTGATGAAGCGGTTATGCTGAACTGCGAAAGTGCTTACTTTTGGTCCTTTTAACAATAAATATACATTTTATTTACTTGCCATGAGTGACTGAGGTTTCTGTTTTTGATTATTCTTATATAATCTTTTACCTTTATTGGTCACTTTCCTTGTGGGAAACTGTTTTTATTTCTTGCATCATAGGTTTAGGTTCATAGGTTAGTACTAAGCTAACTGCCCTTGTGAGCCATTTTAAGCTTAGCCAATTATCCCTTGTGAGACTCAAACCCTGCACCTTGTGTTTGTAAGGCAAACACCTTAACCATTAGGCCACCCTCACAACCCATTTGTTGTGATTTAGGATCTCACTTGGACATGGCAGAAGGCATTACAAGCTGTGCTGAGATGGGACAGAACCAAGACTTTAATGAAGAACAGAATGGAGAGCACATGCATGCTCTTCACTGGAATGGTATCCTTCATAGGTTCATAGGTTCATACTAGGATATCTGCCCTAGGGCATTTATAAGCCTAGCCAGAGTATGTTTGGCTTTCGCCACCCATTTTAAAATAATTTTGCTATGCCCTTTTTCGAGGTTAGTATACTGTGCCTCTGTCTAACAGTGACACAGAAGTGATACCCAGGGTAAACCTACGATCTCCCAAGCACTCATCAAGATTCCTCTTGAAGAGAGTCAATGAGGGACTCTGCCTAACCTGGACAGGGATTTTCATCCAGAGTGAAGGGAGCCTCTGGGTTATGAATCTGTCCTTCCAGCATGTCCTATTTATTTCAGTGCTGAGGTTCAAGACTCTCGAGCGTGTAGCTCAATGGGATTTGGATTTTCTGAGGTGCAGCATGTCCATTAATTCCGGGTTGGACATGGCTTTATACGTCAGGCACAGATCGCCTCTGAGCAGGCAGTATGCCACTGAGTAGAGCTGGAGTTTCTTTAACCGGGCAGCATATGGCATCTGTTTGAGCCCTTTGATCCTCTTGGTGAGGTATTTTGGGGTCTTTCCAGTTGCTGCAGGTGTCTGGTAAGGTACATCCCAAAAGGGGCATTGTACTCGATTATGGGCCTGATGAGGGATGGGTAAAGAGGCACGATGACCTCCCCTGATCTAGATGTGAATCCCTTCATGATTAGGTGGGCTATATAAAATGTTTTTCTAACCACTTTGGCCATGTGGTTGTCAAATGAGAGATTGCTATCAACTTGGGTCTCCAGGTCCCTAATTACTTCTTCTGTACTTAATGGATTACCACCTATGTGGTAATTTGTGGGCACTTTGTTTTTGCCAAAGGGGATGACTATACACTTTTTGGCGTTTAGCTTGAGGCCATGGCTCTGGCACCAGTTGTCTGTTTCTATGAGGCCCTTTTGGAGGATGCTTGTGTCGGCTGGAGTGTCGATTATGGCGCCCAGTTTGCAGTCATCTGCAAACTTGGTCAGCCACAGTCCTTCCTTGTTGGCCTGTACCTCCGAGAAATATATACCGAACAAGAGAGGTCACAGGACTGAGCCTTGTGGGACGCCACTTGTAACTGGTTTGGAGTCTGACATGGCTCCAGCAATTCTAACCATGTGGGTTCTGTCCTTGAGCCAGTTTGCAACCCATCTAGTGACATAGGGGTTTATATTTAAGCTGGTGAGCTTATCTATAATGCCCGAGTGGGGTATTGTATCGAAGGCTTTTGCGAGGTCCAGGTAGGCTGTGTGGACCACCTTCCCCTTGTCAATGGCCTTAGTGACTGTTTCAAAGAAATCAACAAGGTTTAAGAGGCAGGATCTGCCCTTAACAAAGCCAAACTGGGTAGGATCCAGTGTCTGTAGGTCCCCAATATCTTTATTTATGAGGTCCATGATGATCCTTTCCATAGCTTTGCAGACCAAGCTAGTCAGGCTTATGGGGCGATAGTTTCCAGGATCCGTTGAGGCACCACCTTTGTGGAGAGGGACCACTGTTGCTATATGCCACTCTTTGGGTACATATCCTGTAGTAAGGCTGAGATTGAACAGTAGTTTTATGTTTGGGTTTAGCTCTTCTTGGAGTTCATGTAGGACGCAGCCCGGGACACCGTCTGGTCCCATTGATGCTGTGTTTTTTGCTTTGGAAAGGGCAGCTCTTACCTGAGCATCTGAGATGTCAGGGGGGCAGCACTCTGCTGGGATAGATATTTGCCCTTTTGGTGGGGAGAAGTTTGCGCTGAACCTGTCAGCTAGGATGCTGGCAATGTCTGTGGGTTCAGTGTATTTTTGTCATTTTGGACTAATTCTGAGCATATCTGGGAATTCCCACCCAGGTTCCTAACATAACTAAAGAAAGCCTTGTGATTATCCTTAGTGTCCTGTGCAATTTTTCTCTCAAAGCTGGCCTTAGACGATTTTATGAGTGCCCGTAGTTTTTTGCTAATATTGATCAGAGATGCCTTCCCTTTTTGGGATTTTGCTCTATCATGTAGTAGCTTCCTCCTTCTATTGTATAATTTGTTTATGGCTGGGGTCCACCAGACAGGACGTCTGCCTTTGGAGGATTGGTACTTGGTTTTATTTGGGATTGCATGATCCAGGCATTCCTGAAGGTGTTCATAGAATGCGTTTATAAAGGATTCTGTGGTCTGGGCCGTATGTTCCACAGGCCTGGGGGCATTGAAGGATTCCACCTCGGTTTTGAGGAGTGTGAAATTTGCATTAGAGAAGTTTTTCACTGTGGTTTTCAGGGCAGGGGGTGGAGTCGGGATGTGAATATCCAGTGAGATTAGTTTATGGTCTGATCCTACCAATGAGGGATACACTTCTGGTCTGGAGCATAGAGTCCCCATGTTGGTGATGATCAGGTCCAGTATGTTTTACCCTCTTGTGGGAGTGGTAACAAGTTGTTCCATAGCATTTGAGTTTATAAATTCTAGGAACCTTTGGGCTAGGGTGTTGGAGCTAGAGTAATGCTCCCAGTCTATGTTTGGGTAGTTGAAGTCGCCCAATATAATGGTGTTTGGAGAGACCTTCATATTTTCCAGTGTTCTCAGGAAGGCCGAGTGGGGTTCCTGGGTTTGGGAGGGTGGTCTGTAGCAGGCTATAAACTGGAAGGCAGTTTTACCCACTGTTAGTTGCACATGGATAGTCTCTGATGCTTCGTGCTGTGCCACCAACCTGGAGGTGTGGGTATCTTTGACGAATATTGATACTCCCCCTCCTTTTGTGGTTCGGTCCAACTTTTGGGGCTGAAAAGCATGGTATGAGGTATAACCTGGTAGTGCTGGGGTGCTCTCGGGAGCCTTGAACCAGGTTTCTGTTACTGCACAGATATTGATGTTCTCCATGCTAAGGAGAGTTTCGAGTGCGTGCATCTTGAGGTTTAGACTTCTGGCGTTGAGTAGCATTACTCTTAGATTCTTATCCCTTGTGATACCTATGGTGGTGGGTTTGTCATTTGAGCGTTGCCTAAAAAAGGCACTATGGGGGTAGCAAGAGCCTTAGCCAATATCCGAAAGCCCAAGGGTGACAGGTGCAAGCCATCCCTAGCGAAGCATCGTGGCTTGTCGAGCATGTCATCCCAGGCTGACAGGCATTGGATCCCCTTTGAATGACACCAATACTTAAGCCAATTGTTGAAATTGATCATCTTGTCTTCATATTGTGGCATCATTCTTGGTGAGGGTAAGATGCTACTCAAGGTCAGGGTCATACCGGCCAGGGCTACATGCTCAGAGAGCTCCTCTATGTCTCTTTTCATGTAGTCCAGGGAGGTACGTCTCAGGTCATTCACACCAGCATGGACAATGACTGAGTCATATTTGTACTTGCCTTGGAGTGACCTGAGTGCTTGTGTTATGTGGCGGATCCTTGCACCCAACAGGCAGCTCACCGTGACCTTCTCCTTGTTCAGCCTGGTGAGCGGGATGTCAGTGTGCCTGACGATAGAGTCACCTATTACAAGTGTATCAGGTGTGTTGTTTAGCCTTAAGGGCTGTGACTGTTCGGCACACTGGCTTTGTGAGCTATGTGTTGTATGTGTTTTGTTTTGGGGTAGCAGTTGCTTGGGTGTCTGCTTTGGAGGTCTCTGCTGCTTAGGCAGATTTTTATTTAGACCCTCCGAGTATGTTTTTGTGTTTATGTGTTTGGTTTGCTGTCGTGGTAGGTCTATGTGAGACTGGAATTGTAGTGAGTGTGGTTTCCTTCTCCTCCTGACTGGTTACGCCAGTACTGAGTTGAGAGAGCTTAGCCTCCAGTATGGCTATATGGTTGCATCTCTCACATGTGTTGGAATTTGTTGGGTGGAGGAGTGGGTTGTCTGTGTACATGAGGCAGTTGTAACATTGCCTCAAGATTCCCAGATTCACCAGCTGGACCGGAGAGGAGATTGGCAACTGACCTTTGGACATGCTAGAATAGTATTGGGAATTCCTTTATAATTGAAAAACAAAAAAGGGCTAATGGGGAGCAAGGTACTCAAGGGGAGTTTGTGAGGGTGTAGTGCTTTTAATTTTTTAGTGCTGACTTATATAATTGCTTTAGTGGGCAAGTGCCAGGTAACTTAAATGCAATGTGTTACAGGTAACTTAAATGCAAAAACGACAAATAGTAACTTTCTTTCAAGTGAAACAAGGAAATAAGTACAGTAAGCAATGCAGATATCACTAGGGATCCGCAGAAGCGCTGAAAAGCCGCGTTTAGGTGGAATTAGCGTTTCAGGGAAATAACAAGCAAACAAACAACAAGCATACAAACAAAGCTAGATTCAGCAGGCCTGGATCTAGTCTATGCTACAGCAAACAAGGTGTACCAATTTCAGTAAGAAACAGTTCAAATATGGTAACATAATGGTAACAATCCGTTACTGTCAAATGATGCCCTAACACAAGACTATTTCTGAATAATGATGAATCCTATGAGAACTTTATTACTAAATATCGTGTGCTTGAAAATAAATTCTATTAATTCAAGTGCCTGCAATGACAGCGCTTCCATCTTGAAGCATCATTGCACTTCAATATAGTTCCCAGGGGTTTGAGAGTATTAACTATGCCCAGCTATGGTGGAACTTATCCTGAACTACTGCGGTGCTGGTAACTACTGAATTTGGAGTTGAGCGCCAGATATATGCAGCTCATCATTGACTATTTTCTTCTGCAAGAGAGAGAGAGCTGCTCAGTGAGATAAATGTTTTACAGAATGAGTTGTTAGACCAATTTAAGGATGACTTATTCTGCAATAAGCTTGATTCCCTTTATGACAATATTGCTATTTACGACAGGAAACTGCAGACTGTAAAAATGCGGAAATTACAGAGGTATCAGCAAGATTTAAAAAAAGGGGCAGCAGCTATGCCAACCTCCGTTTGGTCCAATGGGAGTTGGACTTTATCTTTGACGGAAATCCTTTCAGTAAACATGTTGTATGGTATATATGTTTTGTGGATGACCTGTTTTTACTTTGGGATGGTACTGTTGATGAGCTTAAAGATTTTGTCGCCTATTTGTGCAGCACTACTCATTTTCTTAAGTTTACATATAAATTTTCAGATTTTGAAATTGAGTTTTTGGATATAAAGGTCAACAAGGAAATGCTTAATATCTTTGAAACAAGACTGTATAGGAAGCCAGCCAGAAGGAATAGCCTGTTACACTACACTAGCATGCACCCAAGACATGTTAAAAGGAATGTGTTAAAAGGGCACGTGTATAGGATAATGCGAATTCATAATAATGATGTATACCTTGAGACAGCCCTGAAAGAACTAAAACAAGAGTTCCTAGACAGGGGATATAAATAACATGAAATAGATGAATGTATTAAGGCTGCTTGGAATGAAAGAGGCTCTAGATGTAGACCGTACTTTAGTAACCAGACTGAGATTAATCCCAATACTACTGTGGATAGTAGGCAGATTGATCATGAACCTCTCAGAGTAGTTCTCCCCTTTTTGAATAACATTAACAGAACCTGTGAAGTGATTAAAAAGAACTGGAATGTTCTGCATGCTGTAGAGGAATTAAAGGATGTAATTCATGATACCCCCCTTTTTCCTTTAAGAATAATTGCTCTTTAAAGAAACAACTATGCTACAAATCTAATAAACGTACTGTAATGTTATCCGATAGGACAGGGACTTATCCATGTAGAAACTGCTCTGCATGTAAGCATATTTATACAGGTAATCACTTTGAACATCCCTCTGTGAAGTTTAAGATTGATTTTTTAAATATTATGCTGATTGCAGAACTAGGAACGTGGTTTATTTTTGTTTCTGCAAAGTTTGTTTCGCATTCTATATAGGAAAAACTAACCGAATGTTGAAGGATCGAATCCTTGAACATTACAGGGACATGCTAACAGCAAAGAAACTAGTGCACTTGCACAGCATGCTTTAAGAGAAGGGTTAGACCACGAGTTCCATAACTAGTGCACTTGCACAGCATGCTTTGAGAGAAGGGTTAGACCATGAGTTCCATAACTAGTGCCCTTACACAGCATGCTTTGAGAGAAGGGTTAGACCATGAGTTCCATAACTAGTGCCCTTACACAGCATGCTTTGAGAGAAGGGTTAGACCATGAGTTCCATAACTAGTGCCCTCGCACAACATGTTTTGGGAGAAGGGTTAGACCATGAGTTCCATAACTAGTGCCCTTACACAGCATGCTTTGAGAGAAGGGTTAGACCATGAGTTCCATAACTAGTGCCCTTACACAGCATGCTTTGAGAGAAGGGTTAGACCACGAGTTCCATTTTTTTGTCATTGAGCATATAGGTGTAAATAACGGAGGTGGAGATTTTTGTAATAAAACTGAAGAAACAGAACAAAAATGAGCACAGCTTACAGGCTGATAAGCCCCCTGGTCTAAATAGCAAAGTTTCATTAAAACCTTTTCAAAAATCTAGATGCTTGAAACATTAGGTTTCTGATGTGTGGATTCACACAGATATAATTGTATATATATGTACTGTGGAGGTCTCTGTGGCTTTTATTCTTAATTGCTTTTAATTGTTTTAATTATGCTAGCTTGATTGTGCCTATATAAAGGGTATGCTTTCTGTTAGCAACTGAAGTCTGATGAAGCAGTTATGCTGAACCACGAAAGCGCTTACTTTTGGTCCTTTTAACAATAAATATACATTTTATTTACCTGCCGTGAGTGACTGAGGTTTCTGTTTTGGATTATTGGTTAATAGTTTTTTTTTCCACATAAGTCACTAGGAGTTTACCAGCCAAAGCATCACTTCTACAGTGACACAACTTTTCTTACTTCCTTTATCCAGGCCATTGAGGAACAGATCACATTATAATTTCATATGCAAAAGATTTACACAACTTACTTTTTGAGAAATCCTCAGTGTAGCACCCTCCATCTTATTTTCAGTTTAACAGATGGTACTGATAGCAAAACCCCCAGCCCCTTCTAAATTTCATTATATTTCCAATTCTAAAAGGGTACAAAAAGAAGCCCTTAACGCTCAGTTCCTGAAACGTATTTTATTTATTTTATTGTATTTGTTTACTGGGAATGTCCACTGGGCCCAAAAGAGCCTATTTTCAGTGGAGACCCGGGGAGAAAATCTCTGACAAGAACATAGATACAGAAAAAAATTAAACATTAATTGGTACAGAAGTAGAAATAGTGTTACACATGATTCCAGTGATATATACAGAATATATACATAAAAGTAGGAATTTAGTTGGTTTGATTACAGTGATATATATATATATAGACTATATACATATAAGCAGGAATTTAGTTGGTTTGATTACAGTGATATATACAGAATATATACATAAAAGCAGGAATTTAGTTGGTTTGATTACAGTGATATATAAAGAATATATACATAAAAGTAAGAATTTAGTTGGTTTGATTACAGTGATATATACAGAATATATACATAAAAGCCAGAATTTAGTTGGTTTGATTACAGTGATATATACAGAATATATACATAAAAGTAGGAATTTAGTCGGTTTGATTACAGTGATATATATATAGACTATATACATAAAAGCAGGAATTTAGTTGGTTTGATTACAGTGATATATACAGAATATATACATAAAAGTAGGAATTTAGTTGGTTTGATTACAGTGATGTATATATATATATATATATATATATATATATATATATATATATATATATACAGAATATATACATAAAAGCAGGGATTTAGTTGGTTTGATTACAGTGATATATACAAAATATATACATAAAAGTAGGAATTTAGTTGGTTTGATTACAGTGATATATAAAGAATATATACATAAAAGTAAGAATTTAGTTGGTTTGATTACAGTGATATATACAGAATATATACATAAAAGCCAGAATTTAGTTGGTTTGATTACAGTGATATATACAGAATATATACATAAAAGTAGGAATTTAGTTGGTTTGATTACAGTGATATATATATATATATATATATATATATATATATATATATATATATATATATATATATAGAATACATACAGAAAAGCAGGAATTTAGTCGGTTTGATTAGAGTGATATATATATATATATATATATGTAGAATATATACATAAAAGCAGGAGTTTATTTGGTTTGATTACAGTGATATATACAGAATATATACATAAAAGTAGGAATTTAGTTGGTTTGATTACAGTGATATATATAGAATATATATAAAAGTAGGAATTTAGTTGGTTTGATTACAGTGATATATACAGAATATATACATAAAAGCAAGAATTTAGTTGGTTTGATTACAGTGATATATGCAGAATATATAAATAAAAGTAGGAATTTAGTTGGTTTGAATACAGTGATATATACAAAATATATACATAAAAGCAGGAATCTAGTTGGTTTGATTACAGTGATATATATAGAATATATACATAAAATCAGGAATTTAGTTGGTTTGATTACAGTGATATATACAAAATATATACATAAAAGCAGGAATTTAGTTGGCTTGATTACAGTGATATATACAGAATATATACATAAAAGTAGGAATTTAGTTGGTTTGATTACAGTGATATATATAGAATATATGCATAAAAGTAGGAATTTAGCTGGTTTGATTACAGTGATATATATATATATATATATATATATATATATATATATATATATATATATATATATATATTTATATATATACACAGAATATATACATAAAAGCAGGGATTTAGTTAGTTGCCAGATTAATTCAATCAGAGAGGTATAAACAGAGATATATTAATCAGAAATATTGTGCCAGTATCTAAAAGTGATGAAAAAATAATAAATATGGAGAAAGTGTCATCAGTCGACAGTAGCAAAAAGCACAGGAGTTTAGTTATCATATAAGGAGAAGGAGGAGGTTGGGTTATAGAGCAGGTACATAGCCAGGAAAAGTTGAGATGATTTTTCAGTATTTGTTTGAAGGTCGTGGTGCTACCTGTCTGTCTTATAGAAGGTGGAAGTGAGTTCCATAGTTTGGCAACAGTGAAGGAGTAGAGGAGCTGACCAGCAGGTGGGCTTTTCTACTTTTGAAAGTAGATGATTTTCTGATCTTAGTTACCTGCTGGGTTGGTATTTGGTAAGTAGAATTGAGACAGCAAGACAACCTGTGGGTCTGTAGATTATTTTGTGTGGTGTAGTTTTTTGGGTGAATGAGAAATGGTGGGGGAGTTCCAGCAAGCCTAATTGTTTCAGTGAGCTACAGTGGGGGATGAGAATTTGGCCCTGGTGGCAAATTTGGTTATTCTGTTGTAACACATATCAAGTTTGGATTTTGTAGAAATTTGGATATTACTGAGGAGAGGGGCACCATAAAGGAGAGAGGGGAATACAAAGGTGGTTGCAAGGGTTTGTCTAGTAGAGAGGCCAATAAAGTGTTGGTGCCTTTAGAGCATGCTGAGCCTTTGGTGGGTTTTTTTGATGTTATTGTTAATGTGTAGGCCAAAGTTAAGGTTTTCATCTATAGTAATGCCTAGTAATTTAGTATGTGGGACATCATCTATAGTGGTATTGTCTTGGGCTTGTATAGTAAAGCATTTTTTATCTAGGGGAGTGGTTTTCTTAGGGGTAAACATTACTAGTTTAGTTTTTTTTGGATTTAAAGCAAGATGATTGTTAAGCATCCAAGATTCAGTAGAGGTGAGGACATTGAGGTGAGGGCATTCTGGGTGATTTGCTGGAGTTCAGAGCTGGAATTTGCAGTGCATATTGTAGAGTCATCGGCATACTGTATTACTGATCATTGAGGGAGAGTGGAGTAAAGTTGTTAATAAAGATGCTAGATAAGAGAGGACCAAGTATGGGGCCTTGGGGTACCCCTGTTGAAGTATTGAGGAAGGCAGAGTAAGATTGTTGTCATTTGGTGGATTGCTGCCTGTTGGAGAGATAGCTATTAAACCATTGTAGGGTAGGTGGGGAAATGTGGAAGGTGGATAGTTTAGAGAGGAGGATGGCGTCGGAAATGGTATCAAAAACTTTGGAGAGGTCAAGGAAAGGAGAAGCTATTATTTTTCCAGAATCCGGTGCCTGGTTAAATGTATCAAGGAAGGAGAGGAGGGCAGTAGTGGTGCTGTGTCCTGGTCTGAAACCATGCTGAGTGGATGATAGAATCTGGCTTTCAAGCAGGTGGTTGAGGAGTTGAGCATGGATGCATTTTTCCAGGATACATAGTAACTCAGACAGTACTACATCACAATGCTAATACCAGGCTACATAGTAACACACATAGTATTGCACCACAATGATGCTACCAAGATACATAGTAACTCAGACAGTACTTCACCATAGTGCTGCTACCAGCATACATAGTACCTCAGACCATACTGCACCACAATGCTGCTACCAAAATACATAGTAACTCAGATAACACTGCACTACAATGCTGCTAGCAGGATACATAGTAACTCAGACAGTACTGCACTACAGTTCTGTTACCAAAATACATAGTAATTCAGACAGCACTGCACCACAATGCTGATATCAGCATACATAATAACTCAGACAGTATTACACCACAATACTGCTAACAGGATACATAGTAACTCAGACAATACATCACCACAGTGCTGCTACTAGGATACATAGTACCTCAGACCATACTGCACCACAATGCTGCTACCAAAATACATAGTAACTCAGATAACACTGCACTACAATGCTGCTACCAGGATATGAAGCAAATCAAACAGTGCTACACCACAATCCTGCTACCAAGATACATAGTAATACATACAGTACTACACTAGTAACTAATTCAATTTACTATACTCTTATCATAGAAACATTCCAAAAATAAAATCAGCACTGGAAAGGTTGACCTTTAATCAAAAGAACTTCTGCTAGTAGAAAAATCCTTTTATCCCCCACCCACCCTTCTCAATGTATACTTTCTCTGATGTTGTTCATTTCAGTTGCACGTTGACAACACCCTTGCCCTCAAACTTCTAAAATATCAAATTAGTAAAGTTACAATATGCCACTAATGCAGATTCAGCTGCTACAATCAGTTATTCTCATCATGTACAACTGGCAGCAATAAAACCCATTTATCCCTGCTAAGTCAGTGCATTTCTAACTTATTCATTCTAATTACTTGCAATTGAGTATATACCTGAATGGAAAACAAGATGATTCCTCATATGTCTGTGATGTGGTCCGTATTCCTTACGATTTGCTCCATGGTCACACCTAGACCTCAAGCACACTGGTCTGGTGCTTAATCATTATCTCAAAAATGCTGTGTGCTCATATGCAAAGCACATTTACCTTACTCATTTCTTATGACAGAAAAAGGCACATGATGAAACTGTGTGCCTGCATTGTTAACAAATAAATACATTTAAAAAAATGATAAGCATCTTTTTTAAACCTCAGCCTACTTGTTTTCAAATAATCTATACCTCAGGCACCTGATGTAGATATAAATGACACAGACAGTATTGAACCACAATACCGCTACAAGGATACATAGTAACCCAGACCATACTGCACCACAATGCTGCTATCAGGATACATAGTAACTCAGACAATACTGCACCAAAATGCTGATACCAGGATACATGGTACCTCAGACAGTACTGCACCACAATGCTGTTACCAGGATATGAGGTAACACAGGCAGTACTAAACCACAGTAATGCAACCATGATACATAGTAACTCAGACAGTACCTCAGCACAGTGCTACTACCAAGATACATAGTATTTCAGACAGTATGCACTACAATGCTGCTACCAGGATACATAGTAACTCAGACAGCACTCCACCACAATGCTACCGGGATACATAGTAATGCACACAGTACTGCAACACAATGATTCTACCAAGATACATAGTAACTCAGACAGTAATGCACCACAATGCTGCTAGCATGATACATAGTAACTCAGACAGCACTCCACCACAATGCTACCAGGATACATAGTAATGCACACAGTACTGCAACACAATGATTCTACCAAGATACATAGTAACTCAGACAGTAATGCACCACAATGTTGCTAGCAGGATACATAGTAACTCAGACAACACTGCACCAAAAACCTACTACCAGAATATATAAAATTCACATACTACTGAACCACAATGCTGCTATCAGCATACATAATAATTTAGAAAGTACTGCACCCCAGTGCTGCTACCTGGATACCCAGTAACTCAGACAGTACTGCACCACAGTGTTACAACCAGGATATGAAATAACACAGTCTACATCACAATGCTGCTATCAAGATACATAATAACTCAGACAGTACTGCATCAGAAAGCTACTACCAGGATACATAATAACTGACACTGTTCTGCACCACAATGCTACAAACAGGCTACATAGTAACTCAAGCAGTACTGCACTACAATGCTGCAACCAGGATACATAATAACTCAGACAGTAGTGCAACCCAGTACTGCTAACAGGATACATAATAACTGAAACAGTACTGCCCCACAATGCTACTACCAGGATGCATAATAACTTAGGCAGTACTGCACCACAGTGTTGTAACCAGGATACAAAATAACACAGACAATCTACACCACAATGCTGCTGTCAGGATACATAATAACTCAGACAGTACTGCAACAAAGTGCTGCTACCAGGATACATAATAACTCAGACAGAACTGTACCACAATGCTGCTAGCAGGCTACATAGTAACTCAAGCAGTACTGCACCACAATGCTGCAACCGGGATACATAATAACTCAGGCAGTATTACGCTACAGTGCTGCTACCAAGATACGTAATAACTCAGACAGTACTGCACCAGAAGGCTACTAACAGGATACATAACAAATCAGACACTACTGAACCACAATGCTGCTACCTGAATACATAAGCAATTCAGACAGTACTGTACCCCAGTGCTGTTACCAGGATACCCAGTAGCTCAGACAGTACTGTAACCCAGTGCTGCTACCAGGATATGTAGTAACTCAGACAATGCTGTACCCCAATGCTGCTACCAGGATATCTAGTAACTCAGACAGTACTGCACCACAATGATGCTACAGGGACACATAGTAACTAAGACAGTACTTCACCACAGTACTGCTGCAAAAATACATAGTGTCTTAAACAGTACTGCACAACAATGCTGTTGCCAGGATATGTAGTAGTAACTCAGACAGTACTGCACCACAATTCGGCTACAAGAGTATATAGTCATACATACAGTACTGCACTGCAGTGCTACTACCAGGATACATAGTAACTCAGACACTACTGCACTACACTGATGAAGCCAGGATACATTGTACCTCAGAAAGTACTGCACCACAATGCTGATCCAAGGATATGTAGTAGCACACACAATACTGAACCACAATGATGCTACAATGATACATAGTAACTCAGATGGTACTTCATGACCATGCTGCTACCAGGATACATAGTGTCTCAGACAGTACTGCAGCATAATGTTGCTATCAGGATACATGATAACTCAGACAGTACTGCAATACAGTGCTATTGCAAGGATACATAATAACTCAGACAGTATTACACCACAATGCTGCTAACAGGGTAGATAGTAACTCAGACTGTACTTCACCACAGTGTTGTTACCAGGATACATAGTACCTCAGCCCATACTGCACCACAATGCTGCTACAAAAATAAATAGTAACTCAGACAATACTGTACTACAATGCTGCTAGCAGGATACATTGCAACTTAGACAGTACTGCACCACAGTGCTACAACCAAAATACATAGTAACACAGACAACACTGCGTGACAATGCTACCAGGATACATAGCAACACAAATAGTACTGCACCCCACTGATGCTAGCAGGTTACATAATAACTCAGACAGTACTGCACCACAATGCTGATATCAGGATACATAATAACTCAGACAGTATTACACCACAATGATGCTAACAGGATACATAGTAACTCAGACAGTACTTTACCACAGTGCTGTTACGAGGATACATAGTATCTCAGACCATACTGTACCACAATGCTGCTACCAAAATACATAGTAACTCAGACAGCACTGCACCACAATGCTGCTACCAGGATGTGAAGTTGATCAAACAGCACTGCACCACAATCCTGCTACCAGGATGCATAGTAATACATACAGTACTACACTAGTAACTAATTAAATTTACTATAGTCTTATCATAAAAACATTTCAAAAATAAAATCAACACTGGAAAGGTTGACCTTTAATTAAAAAAAAATTCTGCCAGTATAAAAAGACCTCTATCCCCACCCACCCTTCTCAAAGTATACTTTCTCTGATGTTGCTCATTTTCAGTTGTATGTTGAAAACACCCTTGCCCTTAAACTTCCATAGTATCAAAATAGTAAAGTCACAATATGCCACTAATACAGATTCAGCTACTACAATCAATTATTTTCATTATGCAGAACTGGTAGCAATAAAACCCATTTATGCCTGCTAAGTCAGTGCATTCCTAACTCCTTCATTCCAATTACTTGCAACTGAGTATAGGGTCTGTATTATAACAACGAACGATCAGATGATCGAGTGTTGTTATATCGACCCCTAAATCTCGAATACTTAAAACAGAGAACAACCAGAACAGAGATTTTTTTATCAGGGAAAAAAATTGCTGTTTCCCCCAAAAAAACACTTGTGTCTTTCGGCTTTTCCCAGTTAGGGGTCACCACAGCGGAACTCCAGTCCGCTAATGATTGGTAGTTGATTTTTATGTGCCGAGTTACCAGCCCTGATGCACAACCTTCAACGAAGGTACGCCCATTCACGCATGTCTCCACGCAGAAGACGCTCTAGCTGAGAATCGAACCGGATAGTGTCTAACTGTGAGGCGACAATGCTACCATAAATAAAGTCAGGACTTTGCTCCCCACATCCCCCGATATGGGGGCTGTTCCCCCCACACCCTTCTACTTAAATATATAAACTCCGAGATTGCGCTACAGTGGAGGAAACTGTACTACCTGGACGGCTGGCCCAGCGATATCTTTCCCTGGGAAAAATATTGCTGTTCTGGTCATTTGCTATTTTGACAGTTCAACACTTAGTGTTCGAACTAACAGCGTTCGATCATCTGATCATTTGCTGAACTAAAGCAGACCCTGAATATATACCTGAATGGAAAACAAAGATGATTCCTCATATGCCTGTGATGTGGTCTATATTCCTTACGATTTGTTCCATGGTCACACCTTGACCTCAAGATGATCACCCACACTGACCAGTACAGTGGGTCAGTGACTATTGTTTCACACTTACAGCTTACGGGTCTGGTGCTTAATTATTATCTCAAAAATGCTGTATGCCCATATTTACCTTACCCATTTCTCATGACAGAAAAAGGCACATGATGAACCTGTGTGCCTGCGTTAACAAATAAATCAATTAAAAAAAATTATATGCATGTTTTTCAAACCTCAGCCTACTTGTTTTCAAATAATCTATACCTCAGGCACCTGATGTTGATATAACTGATGCAGACAGTATTGAACCGCAATACTGCTACCAGGATACATAGTAATCCAGACCATACTGCACCACAATGCTGCTATCAGGATACGTAGTAACTCAGACAGTACTGCACCACAATGATGCTACAGGATACATAGTAACTCAGACAGTACTGCACTATAGTGCTGATACCATGATACATGGTACTTCAGACTGCACCACAATGCTGTTACCAGGATATGTGGTCACACAGACAGTACTAAACCACAATAATGCAACCATGATACATAGTAACTCAGACAGTACCTCAGTACCGTGCTGCTACCAAGATACATATTATCTCAGACAGTAATGCAACACAGTGCTTCTACCAGAATATGTAATAACTCAGACAGTATGCCCTACAATCCTGCTACCAGGATATGTAGCAACTCAGACAGCACTCTACCACAATGCTACCAGGATACATAGTAATGCACACAGTACTGCAACACAATGATGCTACCAAGATACATAGTAACTCAGACAGTAATGCACCACAGTGCTGCTAGCAGGATACATAGTAACACAGACAGTACTGCACCAAAAAGCTACTACCAGAATACATAAAAAACTCACATACTGCTATACCACAATGCTGCTACCAGGATACATAATAATTTAGAAAGTACTGCTCCCTAGTGCTGCTACCAGGATACCCAGTAACTCAGACAGTACTACACCCACAGTGTAACAACCAGGGTACAAAATAACACAGTCTACATCACAATGCTGCTATCAAGATACATAATAACTCAGATGGTACTGCACCCAAAAGCTACTACCAAGATACACAATAACTGGGACAGTACTGCACCACAATGCTGCTAACAGGCTGCATAGTAATTCAAGCAGTACTACACCACAATGCTGCAACCAGGATACATAATAACTCAGACATTAGTGCACCCAGTACTGCTAACAGGATACATAATAACTCAGACAGTACTACCCCACAATGCTACTACGTGGATACATAAGCAACTCAGACAGTACTGTACCCTAATGCTGTTACTGGGATACCCAATAACTCAGACAGTAGTGTAACCCAGTGCTGCTACCAGGATATGTAGTAACTCAGACAGTGCTGTACCCAAACACTGCTACCAGGACATCTAGTAACTCAGACAGTACTGCACCACAATGATGCTACTGGGATACATAGTAACTCAGACAGTACTTCACCACAGTACTGCTGCCAAGATACTTAGTCTTAAACAGTACTGCACCACAATGCTGCTGCCAGGATATGTAGTAACTCAGACAGTACTGCACCACAATGCTGCCACCAGGGTATATAGTAATACATACAGTACTGAACTGCGATGATGCTACCAGGATACATAGTAACCCAGACACTACTGCACTACACTGCTGAAACCAGGATACATTGTACCTCAGAAAGTACTGCACCACAATGCTGCTCCAAGAATATGTAATAGCACACACAATACTGAACCACAATGATGCTACCATGATACTTAGTAACTCACATGGTACTTCATGACAGTGCTGCTACCTGGATACATAGTATCTCAGACAGTACTGCAACACAATGTTGCTATCAGGATACATAATAACTCAGACAGTACTGCACTATGGTGCTGTTACCAGGATAAGTAGTAACTCAGACAGCACTGCATGACAATGCTACCAGGACACATAGCAACACAAATAGTGCTGAACCCATTGATGCTACCAGGATACATTATAACTCAGACAGTACAGCACCACAGTACTGATACCAGGATACATAATAACTCAGACAGTATTACACCACAATGCTGCTAACAAGATACATAGTAACTCAGACAGTACTTCACCACAGTACTGTTACCAGGATACATAGTACCTCAGACCATACTGCACCACAATGCTGCTACCAGGATATGAAGTAAATCAAAGAGCACTACACCACAATCTTGCTACCAGGATACATAGTAATACATACAGTACTACACTAGTAACTAATTCAATTTACTATACTCTTATCATAGAAACATTTCAAAAATAAAATAAACACTGGAAAGTTTGACCTTTAATTTAAAAAAATTCTGCTAGTAGAAAAAAGCCCTCTATCCTCCACCCACCCTTCTCAGAGTATACTTTCTCTGATGTTGCTCATTTTCAGTTGTAAGTTGAAAACACCCTTTCCCTCAGACTTCCATAATATCAATTATAGTAAAGTCACAATATGCCACTAATACAGAATCAGCTACTTCAATTAATTATTCTCATCATGCACAACTGGCAGCAATAAAACCCGTTTATGCCTGCTAAGTCAGTGCATTCCTAACTCCTTCATTCTAATTACTTGCAACTGAGTATATACCTGAATGGAAAACAAAGATGATTCCTCATATGTTTGTGATGTGGTCTGTATTATGATTTGCTCCATGGTCACACCTAGACCTCAAGATGAACATCCACACTGACCAGTACAGTGGGTCAGTGACTATTGTTTCACCCTTACAGCTTATGGGTCTGGTGCTTAATTATTGTCTCAAACATGCTGTGTACCCATATGCAAAGCACATTTACCTTACTCATTTCTCATGACAGAAATAGGCACGTGATGAACCTGTGTGCTTGCATTAACAAATAAATGAAAAAAAAATGACAAGCATGTTTTTTTAAACCTCAGCCTACTCGTTTTCAAATAATCTATACCTCAGGCACCTGATGTTGATATAAATGACGCAAACAGTTTTGAACCACAATACTGCTAGCAGGATACATAGTAACCCAGACCATACTGCACCACAATGCTGATATCAGGATACATAGTAACTCAGACAGTCCTGCACCACAATGATGCTACCAGGATACATAGTAACTCAGACAGTACTGCACTACAGTGCTGATACCAGGATACACAATACCTCAGACAGTACTGCACCACAACGCTGTTACCAGGATATGTGGTAACACAGACAGTACTGTAACCCAGTGCTGCTACCAGGATATCTAGTAACTCAGACAGTACTGCACCACAATGATGCTACTAGGATACATAACAACTCAAACAGTACTTCACCACAGTGCTGCTGTCAAGATACATATTGTCTTAAACAGTACTGCACCACAATGCTGCTGCCAGGATATGTAGTAACTCAGACAGTACTACACCACAATGCTGCTACCATGGTATAGAGTAATACATACAGTACTGCACTGCGATGCTGCTACCAGGATACATAGTAACTCAGACACTACTGCACACTGCTGAAGCCAGGATACATTGTAGCTCAGAAAGTACTGCAGCACAATGCTGCTCCAAGGATATGTAGTAGCACACACAATACTGAACCACAATGATGCTACTATGATACATAGTAACTCAGATGGTACTTCATGACAGTGCTGCTACCAGGATACATTGTATCTCAGACAGTAGTGCAACACAATGTTCCTATCAGGATACATAATAACTCAGACCGTACTGCACCACAGTGCTGTTACCAGGATAAGTAGTAACTCAGACAGCACTGCATGACAATGCTACCAGGATAGATGGCAACACAAATAGTGCTGAGCCCACTGATGCTACCAGGATACATTATAACTCAAGACAGTACTGCACCACAGTGCTGATACCAGGATACATAATAACTCAAACAGTATTACACCACAATGCTGCTAACAGGATGCATAATAACTGAGACAGTAGTGGACTCCAGTGCTGCCACCAGGATACATAATAACTCAGACAGTACTGCACCACAAAGCTACTACCAGGATACATAATAACTCAGACTCTACTGAACCACAATCCTGTTACCAGGATACATAATAATTCAGACAGTACTGCACCTCTTTGCTGCTATCAGGATACCCAGTAACTCAGACAGTACTGCACCCTAATGATGCTACCAAGATACATAGTAACACAGACAGTACTGCACCCTATAGATGCTACCAGGACACATAGTAACTCAGACCGTACTGCACCACAATGCTGCTACAAAGCTACATAGCAACTCAGACAGCACTACAGCACAATGCTACGACAAGGATACATAACAACTCAGACAGTACTGCAACCCAATTCTGCTTCCAGGATACATAATAACTCAGACAGTAATGCACCCCAATGCTGCTACTAGGATACCCAGTAACTCAGACAATACTGCACCCTCATGCTGTTACAAGGATACTAAGTAACTTAGACAGTACTGCACCAGAAAGCTGCTACTAGGATACATAATAACTCAGACAGTACTGCACCATAATGCTGCACCCTGGATACATAATAACATAGACAGTGCTACACCACAATGCTGCCACCAGGATACATAGTAACACACAGTATTACACCACAGTGCTGTTACCGGGCTACATAGTAACTCAGACAGTACTGAACCAAAATGTATTTATTTGTCTTTCTTTACCAGGAAAGTCCGACTGGGTAATACCCATTTTCATCAGAGGACCAGGGAGAAAAACTTAATTTGCTCACATTGCATTATGTTAAGTTCCAGTTAAATGCAGAGTAGTTACATTTCTATTTACATTTATACACAAACAGTAGTTACATTTATACATTTTAAGATTTTACAGAGGTGGAAGCTACTAAAAAGAAAGCCTACCTGAAACTTAGTAGATTGTACAGGCAGCAGTTAGGTATACAAATTGTTTTTTTTATTTCAGTGATAGGTTGGGTGTATTGTATTTAAGGATACTAATTGGAGAGTATTGAATGGTGAACACAGTCTCTGCCTTGAGATGAGCATGTGCAGGACCAGGACTGGTTAAGATGTTGTTTAAGCATTGGTATAAGACTACTGAGTTTGTCAGAGAGTTTTATTTGTGTGGAGATATTATTCCAGAGTTTAGCAATGTATTAGGAGTGCACCAAGTCTCCTAAAACATTATTTCACTTATGTGTAAGTAATAAGAATTTGTTACTAGATTGGAGGTCTCTTGCTGTTCAGTGGGTCAGTAATAAGTTATGTAGTGCAGGTCATTTTTCTCCATGATGTATGAGTTTGTTTTTTTTATAGTTAGTTGTGAATATATTAGGTAGTTGTGTAGTTCAAGCCAGTTTAATTGCTTTAAGCTATGACAATTTTGAGTCCTATGAGGGAGATTGGTGACAAATTTAGCTATTTTATTATAGCAGGAGGCAAGTTTCTTTATTTGAGTATTGTTTAAGTTTGTTAGGCTAGGAGTGGCATATATCAGAATTGGCAATAAGAAGATGGCGGCTAGAGTTTTTCTTGCAGTATCTGTAATGAATCCTTTGACCTTATAAAGAGAGCCTAATTTCTGGTGAGTAGATTTAATTGTGCGCAGTATATGCTGGTCATATTTGAGACTGTCATCTATTATAATACCTAGAAGTTTACTATGACAGTTTCAATGGCAGTATTATTGGCTGGCTTGATGGTAAACAAATTGCTTTTGATTTTGGCAACTTTTTGAGGTAAAAAGCATTAAAGTAGTTTTCTTGGGGTTGAGTAGGAGGCTTGATTCTTTCAACCAGGTTTCTAAAGAGAAGAAAGATTTTTGGGTAATGTCTTGGAGCTTATTTATTGTTGAGGCCTCACATATTAATGCTGAGTCATCTGCATACTGAAGTAAACTAGCATGGTGAGTGGAGACATGGAGGTCATTAATAAATATATTAAGTAGGAGAGGACCCAGGATAGAACCCTGAGGGACATCTGTAGTAACTGGTTGAAAGGATGAGTAGGTTTGTTGTCATTTAATGGCTTGTTGCCTTCCAGATGGGTAACTAAGAAACCTCAACAAGGAGTATTTTGAAAGTCCTATTGAGGAGTGTCGAACAAGCAGTAGCTGGTACGAGACAGTATCAAATGTCTTTGAGAAGTCTAAAAACATGGTGGACATAAGAGACCATCGTTTCTATGTTGGTTTATTATATTGGCAAAATGTAGTAGAGCAGTAGTGGTACTGATCTGGGGTCTAAAGCCATGTTGTGCATCTGAGAGCAGGTTATTTGAAGTCAAGTATTGCATCAGCTACATATGGATGCATTTCTCTAATATTTTGGAGGGTGGAGAGAATTGTTATTGGTCTGTAGTTGTTAAACTCTGTAGATATGCCACCTTTGTGCAATGGTATGATATAGGATTTTTTCCACAGTGATGGGACATATTTTTCTGCTATGGACCTATTAATTAGTAAGGACACAGAGAAGGCTATGACTTCTGTGGCTATTGTTAGGTAGTCTGATGATAGCTGGTCTACAGCTACAGAAGTAGTTTTTAGTTTAAGGATCAACTTCCTTATGAGCAAGGTATGTACTGGACTAAAACTGAATAACTGTGGGTAGTTTTGATTGGATAGGGGTAGAGACAAAGGGGAAGATGTATTAGTGTCTAAGAGAGATAGTATTGATTGCATAAAGTAGGAATTAAACTGTGTGGGGATAGAGTCTGTCATATTATCTGTTTCTGGAGCGGCACTGGTGGTCTTGACAAAGTGGAGTAGTTTATTCAGTAATGACCAAAAAGTGTTGGGCTGTTTTTATGTTTGTCTTGTAGGTTGGTATAGCATCTTTGCTTATCCTGTTTGACATGGAGTTTTGCAAGGTTTCTAAGAAGAAAAGCATAAAATGGAGCAGAATAAAATGATGGCCAGAAATTCCATTAAAGACGTTTTACTTTTATAATTGCTGGCCGTTGCTTTATTCTGCTCCATTTTATGCTTTTCCTATTGGTTGCATTGTGGAGCAGGCTATTTAGCTGGTGTATTACTGTGCTGTTGTGCTGTGAAGGTTTCTAAGATGTCTAAATTGCTGGAAGGCATTTTGAATTCTATTTTATGCCAATTTTTACAGGCTTTATCCCTTTTTGTCATGATTTTTTATCCTTTTGTCAGCTATGCTGTGGGGTTGGACTTTATTCTTTTATTACGTACTGGTGGTAGATTATTTAAAACCTGTAAGAATATGTTATTAAAGTGTTCTACAGCAGTAGCTAGTGGCATTGTTCTAAGTACATTCCAGTTATATTGTAGTATTTCATTGAAATCATCTTTGCTGAAATTGGTTGCATTTCATATTTGAATATAGATAATATGTTTATCTAAGCCATGATGAGTTCTAATAGCATATATTGGTATGTGAGTGCCTCCCAGAAGTTTTATTGATTCTAGTAGGTGTGGTTATTAATTATCTGAAGTTGAACAAGTTTATGGATCCAGTGGGGGTAGTGGAATTTATGAGTTGCCAGTCTATATTTAAGAAGCCAAGTATTATAGTTTCATCGTTAATTTGTTGGGATATCCAATACAGGATGCTTTCAGCAGTATCAGTGTTATTCCCTGGTGGTATATAAATAGCTGTTAAACATATAACTTTCCTATTGTTGATTTTTAGGATTGTTATTATTACAATGCTGCTACCAGGATATGTAGTAACTCAGACAGCACTGCACCATAATGCTGTTAAATGGATACATAGTAACAGACACAGTACTGCAACATAATGCTGCTACCAGGATATGTAGTAACTCAGACAGCACTGCACCACAATGTTGTTAAACGGATACATAGTAACACACACACTACTGCAACATAGTGCTGCTACCAAGATATGTAGTAACTCAGACAGTACTGCACCACAATGCTGTTAAATGGGTACATAGTAACACACATAGTACTGCAACATAGTGCTGCTACCAGGATACATAGTAAATCAGACAGTAGTGCAACACAATGCTGTTAAACAGGTACATAGTAACACACACAGTACTGCAATATGGTGTTGCTACATGGATATGTACTAACTCAGAACTGCATCACAATGCTTCTACATGGATACATATTAACTCAGACAATATTGCACCACAGTGCTGATAACCAGGATATGTAGTAAGTCAGACAGTCTTCTTCTTTTGGCTTTTCCCAGTTAGGGGTCGCCACAGCGGATCATCTGTCCGCTCAAGATTGGCAGTGGAGTATTACAGTGTCGAGTTGCCAGCCTGGCACCCAACCTTCCACAGAAGGCACACACACACACACACACACACACACACACACACACACACACACACACACACACACACACACACTCATACCTAGGGCCAATTTAGAGTGTCCAATCCACGTATTGCATGTCTTTGGGATGTGGGAGGAAACCGGAGCACCCGGAGGAAACCCACGCGACCACAGGGAGGACATGCAGACTCCGCACAGAAGGAACCCCAGCCAAGAATTGAACCAGAGAACCTCTTGCTGTGAGGTGGCAATGCTAACCTCTGCACCACCGCAGCCACCCTGGCATCACCGCAGCCGCCTGCACCACCGCGGCCGCCCACACCACCACAGCCGCAGTACTACACCACAATGTTGCTACCAGGATACATAGCAACACTCACTGTACTACACTAGTACCTAATTAAATTTATTATACTGCCATCAAAGAAACACTGCAAAAATAAAATCAACATGGGAAAAATTGGCTTTTAATTTGCAAAACTTCTTCCAAGAGAAAAAAGCCCTGTGCCTCCAGCTGTCCTTCTCAAGGTATACTTTCTCTGACATTGGTCATTTTCATTTGTAAGTGGAAAACGCCCTTACCTTCAAAGTTCCATAATCTCAAAATAGTACAGTCATAATATGTGACTAACACAGATTAGCTATTAGCAAATCAATTATTCGCATCATGCACAACTGGCAGCAATAAAACTCATTTATCTCTTTAAGTCAGTGCATTCCTAACTGCTTCATTCTAATTACTTTCAACTGAGTATATTCCTGAATGGAAAGCAGGATGATTTCTCATCTGTCTGTGATGTGGTCTGTATTCCTTATAATGTGCTCCACAATCACACCTAGACCTGGAAAAAATCATGCACACTGACCAGGACAGTGAGTCAATGACTATGTTTTGGCCTGACAGGCGGGTCTGGTGTTTAACCCTTATCTTTAGTTACTATAGAATGACATTTGCATTTCTTCCCTCAGTCTAAGCAAGTTTTCTTTATAGCCTTTAGTTTCCTCCCACCTCTCAAAAATACTGTCTGCCGATATGCAAAGCACATTTACCTTACCCATGTCTCAAGACAGAAAAAGGAGCATGATGAACCAGTGTGCCTGCCTTGTTAACAAATAAATGCATTTGAAAAAAAATGATAAGCATGTTTTTTAAACATCAGCCTAGTAGTTTTCAAATAATATATGCGTCAAACACTTGATGTAGATATAAATGAATTTTCGGACCCCAAATATCTCCACCATAACATTAACTCAGAGTGATACTCCAGATGTTTTACAAACTCACAATATCAAATCAGTTTCTGAAAATCAATTAATGTAAATTTAATAAAAGTATTTCAGCAAAAAACACATTACCAGGCTTATTTAAGTGACATCAGGATATTTATTTAGCTTTCTAGCTTACCATCTCACCCATACTGGCAATCAAAGCAATCCTTGAGATACAGAAAGGGCTGCCACTAGTGCTAATTCCTAACATGAGTAGTCAGACACTGATCGATGTCCTTTCTGATTCAGGGACAGGTCCACTCTACTGACTGCACACAGTTGGTAGAATCACCTTGGTGGGCGATCTCCATGGCCATTCTGCATAGGTTCATAGGTGATTACTAGGCTAACAACCCCAGGAGGCCTTTTTAAACCAAGCCATGTTTCACAAATGTATCTGACAAGTTTTGATACCCTAAGATTATTTTAAAGATCATGTGCAAAGATTTTGGTTACCATTTCTTTTTGCTGTAATTATGCTCTCATAGCTTTCTGATTATAAAATAGTTGTTTATTTAGTGGGACTATGCTTATCCAGCCATCCATCCATCCATCCATCCACAACCGTTTTCCAATTATTTGCATTTGGGGACTGGGTGTCAATTCAACAGTAACAATCCTCTAGTGTCAAGGTTCACACTGCTAGGTGACTAGCCCTGCTGCATTTGTTCTTCCAAACCTTGCGCACACACTCACACTATGGCCAATTTAGAGTGTGCAATCCACCTACTGCATGTTTTTGGACTGTGCAAGAAAACAGGAGCACACAGAGAAAACCCACACAAATATGTGGAGGGCATGCAGTCTCCACATAGAAGGCATCCCAGCTGAGAATTGAGCTAGGGAACCTATGTGCCACTCTGCCATCCAAGAGACCATGTATATTGACTGTAGTAAGCTTGTGTTTGTATTTACTATACGTTGAGCAGCTGCCCAGTTACTTCCTAATTCCATGTCATGTGACTTGGAATTCTAATGATGTGATTATTAGCACAGTTTGATAGGTTGTAGAGGGTTGTTGCTGACTGTAGTAAATTGCAAATTTGATCACATAAATGCAGCACAATCAGTATGTCAATCATACAATAGATAAGTATATAAATGCAGTTATATTCAAGTAAAAGCAAATTAGAACAGAATAAATTTGCTTGAAAAGTGTATGATGCTTATTATCCCATGGGAGACAACTATAGAGTGTTACATCTATGTTACTTTTCTGTATGCTAAGCATTATATGCTTTACACTGAATCTTATTCTGTTCTAATTTGCTTTTACTTGAAAATATCTGCATTTTTCTTGATTTATTGTCTGTGCTGCATCTGAATGTTGAAATCTGCTGTAGACTACAGAAAAATCCTACCCACTACTAACTGTTAAACTGTATAACAGGAAGTAACTGGACAGCTGCTCAGCCTACATTACAGAAAAATGTAGGTTTACCATGCTTAATAAAGATGTGAGGCATCTGGCTAGGACCAACCATGACACTTTTGAAAAATCTATGAAAATATTTGAGTATTTTAAAAGTTCTAATTATTTTAATTTTAAAAAATTAAACAAAGTATTCAAAAGGTCCAGACGAATGTCCTGATGGCTTGAATCGAGATGAGTGTGTGTGTATGTGTGTGTGTGTGTGTGTGTGTGTGTGTGTGTGTGTGTGTGTGTGTGTGTGTGTGTGTATGCGTGCGTGTGTACTCGTGTGTGCAAGTGTGTATGTATGTGTGTGTGTGTGCATATGTGTGTGTGTATGTGTGTGTGTGTGTGTGTGTGTGTGTGTGTGTGTGTGTTTGTGTGTGTGTGTGTGTGTGTGTGTGTGTGCATACTTGTGTGAGTGTGCATGCTTTTGTATGTGTGTGTGTGTGTGCATGCTTTTGTGTGTGTGTGTGTGTGTGTGTGTGTGTGTGTGTGTGTGTGTGTGTGTGTGTGTGTGTGTGTGTGTGTGTGTGTGTGTGCATGCTTGTGTGTGTGTGTCTTATTTGTTTTTTTTTTTTTTGCTATCCATCCCAAAAGATGGGTGTTTTCACATAAAAGGGGAAAGACATGCAGTTTACTTAACTCAACCTTTTCAAATTATTTAATAAAAAGGGGCATCTTTGATACTTTTCTGCTATCCCACGGTCCTGTACGGAGGCTACAGGTACTGAAAATGTCTCTGTAGTGCACTGCTATAGTTTCTGCCATATATGAACAGTGAAATGGTCAATCTTTAAAGAAATAAATCACACAAACATTACAAAGATTCATATTTTCAGTGATATAGGATAAAACAACTGAGTAATACATCAAAGACAGTTCAACCAAAAGAACATTAATTTGATATTATTCCTGTGAATGTAGAATGCATCATGCTTATTTGAAGTTAGTAAGAAATAGGTATCTGGTATCAACACTGCATCTGGCAAATTTTATGACAACACATTCATTATACAGTACCTTCTGGTACAGCGTTAAGTTTTTAGGCTTTGCAATTGGCTTGCTCGATGAATACATGTCTTCACCCATCTCAGTCTCAAGTACCATAACCTCAAATTATAATCTTAATAAGCTGTTTTCAATTTCCTTGTTGGTTATATATGATTTACTGCATACTTTTTTATTTAATTATCCCTAGACTACAATAACACCAACCTCAACAACTTAAAATACAGACATCTCAAATACTGTGTACAATACAGTATTGAGGCCATATCTCATCTTATCAAGAGTTTAGAACAAGTTTAATAAACTGATAATAGCTTTTCTAATGTCATTGTATAAAGAATGAATTAATGAATGTTTATGGAACTTTATAATGGCAAATCCCAGGAACTCTACAAGACAGTGTTCTGAAAAACATTTTTTAAGTTATTCTGTATTATATGAGACTCCAATCCTTCAAAATACAGCTGTTGAAATGTTTCTAGTAAGAAGTGCACAAAAATATGTATAATGCACAGCTACAGTCATGTTCATTGGAACAGAGTTTTCTTCTAACATATACAAATATTATGAGCATCCAATTCCTTTCAGAGCTTTGTTTTGTGCTCTCCACCCAAACAAACAAAGAAATAGCAAGGAACTTTTTTGCTTAACGGAATATGTGATGAGTGCTGCTATAAAGAAGCCTGTTTCATTATGCTGAAACTCTGACATTTGAAAAATCAGACATGCTGTGGACACATAATTTCCCTGAAGATGAAACAACTGCATGATGATGCAATCATCATAACTGTGGTAGCACTTTAATGAACATTGAAGGAGTCACTATAGTATATATTTTGTTCCATTGAAAGTATTATGCATCTACTGGATATTTTGCTGGAATTAAATTTACAAACTTGTGCATGACGAATATGTCATGTGGGTGTCACTCAGCATACAATCAAAGAAGCATGACACTTTAACATTTATGTTGTGCTACACTGTGTATTTTTGTTTTACTGGCATTAAGTAATGCATTGTCTTCTTTCATATCACACTCTCAAGGTAAATATCTGCAAATGAAGTGGGAAAGTTATTCACTGCAAATAAGTTCTCACAGAAAAAAAATACACATAATACAAATATGCATATTCAGAGAAGATTAAAACAGTGACATAGTTGTGCTTTCAGGTAAATGGTCTAGGACATTACTCAAGTGCAGACATAACAACAACACCAGACAAAAACATATGTGTACCCTTATGGTAAAATAGGGCAATCCATGGTATGCTAACTCCGTAAAACTGCACTCCATAAAACAATGACCAAAACAAGCTGTAACGAAAAAGTGCCAGCTAAGGGGGGTGCAAGGGTGGTAAAGCCTGCCATTCACCATATGAAGGGGCTCTGTCACCTATGCCCCTCTAGCTAGTAAATTCAGCTCTGCTCTCACCACATTAAGGAAAAAAAAACATGGTTTCCTGTGATCTCAGAGTTAAAGGGCTGTGTTTGACAAAACAGATCTTTCAATTGACATTTCAGTTGACTTGGCCTATTATGTTTGATGAATCCATTTTAGACAGATGGGCTCATTGTACTCTTCCACTCACTTTTATAACATTCAGCAGTAACTATTAAACATTGTTTGAGACACTTCCCTAAAGCATGATCCCCAAGCAGCAATAGAATATCTTCATTGTGCATAAGGGAGACTGTATAGTACATCTCCCCTGAAAGACTTGGTTGAAGTACAAAACCTGTACAAGACCATAGGAAATGAAATCTAAAATTATCATGATTGCAGTAAGTTTTCCTGAGTAAATTGTACAGAACATTTCCCTTTTCCTCGATCCCATAAACATTAAATCATGTAAACCAAGAATCTGCAATATTAGTGTACTCCTTTCCAAAAGCATGAGATCCTGTAATGTATAGAATGTACCATTAGGATAAGGTATGCATAATACAGTTACTTTTTACTTGTAAAATGCTTTTGAGAGTATGACTGTATTGCTATTTAGACTGTTTTATTTTCTTCAGGCAATGTGATGGCATGTAATCCAAAGTAGGATGATAACAAGTCTGCTGTGACACCACAGATAAGTAGTGCTGCAGCATTATGAATTGCATCCACACTACATGTATTAATACGCAGAAACATTATGAATCTCATGCCCACTCTACACATTAGTACACAGAAACATTATGAATTACATGCCCACTCCATGCAGTAATATGCAGAAATATTATGAATCTAATCTGCAGTGGATGCAATAATACACAGAAAACATTATGAATCGCATTCCTACTCCATGCAGTACTACACAGAAAACATTAGGAATTACATGCCCGCTCCATGCATTAATACACAGAAATATTACGGATCACATGCCCACTCTATGCATTACTACACAGAAAACATTATGAATTAGATACCTACTCCATGCATTAATAAATGGAAACATTATGAATCTCATGCCCTTTCCATGCATTAATACACAAAAAACATTATGAGTCGCATCTACACTCCATGCATTAATACACAGAAAGCATTATGAATCACATGCCCACTCCATGCAGTAATATGCAGGAACATTATGAATCTAATCTGCACCAGATGCATTAATACACAGAAACATTATGAATCACATGCCCATATGAATTATGAATTATATCTCCACGTGATGTATTAATATACATAAAGCCTTATGAATCGCATCCCCACTCCATGTATTAATACACAGAAAACAGTATGAATTGTACCTGCACTCCATGCATTAATATTCTGAAAACATTATGAATTTTATTCCTACTCTGTAGATTAATACAGAGAACCATTATGAAAAGTATCTGCACTCCATGCATTAATACACAGAAAACATTATGAATTGCATGCCCACTCAATGCATTAATACAAAGAAAGCATTATGAATCACTTGTCCACTCCATGCATTAATACACAGAGGACATGAATTGCATTTCCACTCCATGCATTAATATACAGAAACATCATGAGTCACTTTCACATTCTTGCATTCATACAAAAAAGACATTATGACTCACATGTACATTCTATACATTAATTAATAAAAACATTATGAATCACATGCTCACTCCATGCATTAATACACAGAAAACATTATGAATCGCATTCTTACTCCATGCATTAAAATGCAGAACCATGATGAATGGCATGTACACTCCCTGCATTAGTACACAGAATCACTGGAAAAGCTCATCCAGACTCTGCCACAACTTGCTGTGAGGGAAAGGTTAGTTTGCTTTTGCTTTCTTGTATTTTGTATTACTTTATTGTCTTCTTCTATTTCATATATTGGGATTTGTTTTCTTTACACTGTGTTTTGCTTGTATTCTGGTTTTTATTGCATAGTTAAAACTAGGATAGAGACCACAGCTGTGTCTCTTGTGAGTCACATAGAAAATAATTTTTTTCTTACTCGCCCACCCTGGTGCTGTTGTGTTTTGAAAGTCAGCTGTCTTTCCAGTTGCCTGCCCCTTATATTAATTTGACCACATATCTCCTTCCCTCTTCTCTTTCTTTGGCTGTTGTGAGTAAGCACAAATTATCATTTTGTGAAATCACTCCCCTTCAACTATTTAAATTTATTGGTCATCTCACTGTATTCCATAGAACCAGAATACAAAGTGCCCACCCCCTTCTAATCTATTTTGCTATTTTAAAATTAGTGGCTTTCCACTTAGATAGCTAAAGCTTAGTTACCCCCCTCTTTCATATCTAACTACTTAGTGAACACTGCAGCTCCTAGGATATTAACACATTTTTCCATCTTACCTTTAAAATCTTCAACATCTACTCCAAGACCACCAGTTGTTAGAGAGCCCAAATTCTGCCTCTCAATAGTCATCTTGAGATTAGTGCTTCTGTTTTCTCTTGGTGAGAGAAGGAGCACAGGGACAAGACTGGTGATAACCTGAATAACAAATAACTGCTTCATAGGTGCCACCTTGGAATTTGTGCTTATAGCTTGCTCTTGGTGAGAGAAGGAGCAGAGGGCATTGATTCCTGACTACTTCTGGTTTGGCAGTGAGTGTCTGTGCTTGATGTTCCTGATTGATCTGGTTGCTATTCAAGGCATTTACCACAAAAAGGCTACAACAAGCCTACAGACCCTTGCATCATCAGAATATCTGCCTAAATACTTTGTCCTTAAACCATCAGAGTCTACTTATTAGTTTTCCCTCAAGTGTTTGGCAATGTCCTGTATAGACACAAACACCCTGAGTGACATTTTTCCTGTAAAAGCATGACTGAAATTTCACCAAAACTTAGTTGCACACAGGACAACTAGTTTGCATTGACAAGCACTGCCCACCGAGTTGCAAACTGGACACTCCTGGCATTGCTTTATATTCTCATTCCAACAGTCTAATCAATAAAAAAGGGTCTATTGCCATTGATATGAACTTTCCCACTATCACCATATTGATATGAACTTTCCCACTATCACCATTACCAGCTTGGTGGATACGGGCATCCTGAAGCAATGTAGAAATTGCCTCATATTTAATGACAATCAGTCAAACAAACTGACATGGTATGTGAGAGATTTATTTACAGAATGTCACTGAAGACAAAGCTCTCACATAAAGGTGCTCCTAATGTCAATAAGGTTGTTAATAGTACGCATGCTGCACCCATTATGTACAATTCAAAGCAGACATATAGACCCACATATGCTGAAGCTCTTAAATGTAACATTCCTAAACCCCAAAGATCTCCTACATGAGGTACACATAACAAATAGCCTCAGCATCCCCAAATGCACTCTTTCAAAACAATACCCACATCAACACATGCAGCCACATCAAATGGAGCCTCTACTTCTAAGCTCATAAGGCAAGCCACCATACAATCCAACATTCTGGTCATTGGAGACTGCATTGTGATACACACTGATGTCCCTCTCACCAGACTGAGTAAGGAGAAAGTCATGGTCAGTTGCATATAAGGGGCTAGGATCCACCACATTGCACATGCACTCAGATCATTGGACCACATGTACCAGTATGACTCAGTCATAGTCCACGTGGGAGTAAATGACCTGAGACATACCTCCCTAGATTATATGAAGAGAGACATCATGGATCTCTCAGAATATGTTCCCCAGGATGGTATGAGCCTAGCATTCAGCAGCATTTTGCCTTCTTCAAGGATGATGCTACAGTATGAACAAAAGATGACTGACTTTAATAATGAGCTTGTTTATGGCGTCATTCTAAGGGGGTGCAATATCTGCAGCATGGAAGGACATGGTCAACAGACCACACTGTTTTGCCAGGGATGGTCTGCACCTCTCCCATCTTGGCTTTCAGTTATTAGCTAAAACATTGTCTTTCCCCATAGTGCCTTTTTTAGGCAATGCCAAACTGAAAGTGCTTACAATATAGCAAGTCAAACCAAGAAAATCTAAAGATATTACTGCTCAGTGGTAGGAGTCTAAACAAAAACTCCACTGAGTAGAAGCTCTCTTCGCCTTAGAGAATGCTGGTGTCTGTGTGGTCACTGAGACATATTTCAAAGCCACAGAAAGCACACTGACCGTGCAAGGTTATAATGTCTTCCACACATTTAGACAAGCTACTACACAAACAATGACTAAAGGTGGAGGTGTCTTGGTTTACATCAAAAATAAATATACCTTAAGGCTGGTCAAAGAGCTCAATGCACTTGAGCTTCTCCATGTTCAAATCACCATAGGCAAAATCCAGTACCACTTCCTTGCAAGCTATAGGTACCCCTCCATGATCCAGGAAACCCATACCATGTATTTAAACTTATTGGAAGTACTCATAGGTTCATAGGTTCATAGGTTTATTCTAGGCTATCTGCCCTGGGGCAATTATAAGCCTAGCCCGATTCTGTATGGCTTACGCCACCCCTTGATTTGAGTATACTGTGCCCTTTTTAAGGTTTAGTTTACTGTGCCTCTGTCTAATAGTGACACGGGAGTAATCCCTGGGACAAACCTACGATCCCCCATCCACCTATCGAGATTCTTCTTGAAGAGATTCAGTGAGGTGCTCTGCCTCACATGAACTGGAATTCTATTCCAGAGCGAAGGGAGCCTCTGGGTTATGAACCTGTCCCTCCAGCAAGTTCTATTTATTTCTGTGCTGAGGTTCAAGTCCCTCGAGCGTGTGGCTCTAAGGGATTTAGATTTACTAAGGTGGAGCATGTCCATTAATTCTGGATTTGACATAGCTTTGTATGTCAGGCATAGATCGCCTCGAAGTAGGTGGTATGCAACTGAGTAGAGCTGGAGTTTTTTTAACCAAGCAGCATATGGCATATGTTTGAGACCCTTGATCCTCTTGGTGAGATACTTTTGGGGTCTTTCTAATTGCTGCAGGTGTCGGGTAAGGTACATCCAAAAAGGGGCATTGTATTCTATGATGGGCCTGATGAGGGATGAATAAAGGGGCACGATTACCTCAATTGATCTAGATGTGAAACCCTTCGTGATGAGGTGGGCTATGTAGAAGGTCTTTCTAACCACTTTGGCAATGTGGTTTTCAAAGGAGAGATTGCTATCAACTTGGGTCCCCAGGTCCCTAATAACTTTCTCTGTACTTAATGGGTTTCCGCCTATGTGGTAATTTGTGGGCACATTGTTTTTGCCAAAGGGTATGACTATACATTTTTTGGCATTTAGCTTTAAACCATGGTGCTGGCACCAGTTATCTGTCTCTGTGAGACCTTTTTGAAGGATGTTTGTGTCAGCTGGAGAGTTGATTATGGCGCCCAGTTTGCAGTCGTCTGCGAACTTGGTGAGCCATAGTCCTCCCACATTTGCCTGTACCTCGGAAAAGTATATACCGAACAAGAGTGGTCCCAGGACAGAACCCTGTGGGATGCCACTTGTGACCGGTTACGAGTCTGACATGGCTCCAGCAACTCTCACTCTGTGGGTTCTGTCTTTGAGCCAGTTTGCGACCCATCTTGTGACATAGGGGTTTATATTTAAGCTGGATAGCTTATCTATGATGCCCGAGTGGGGTATTGTGTCAAATGCCTTTGCAAGGTCCAGATAGGCTGTGTGGACTACCTTCCCTTCATCTATGGCTTTGGTGACTGTTTTGAAGAAGTCAACCAGGTTCAAAAGGCAGGATCTGCCCTTGACAAAGCCGAACTGGGTAGGATCTAGTGTCTGTAGGTCCCCAATGTCTTTGTTTATGAGCTCCATGATGATCCTCTCCATAGCCTTGCAGACTAAGCTAGTCAGGCTTATGGGGCGATAGTTTCCAGGGTCTGTAGAGGCTCCACCTTTGTGGAGTGGGACCACTATTGCTGTACGCCATTCTGTGGGCACATATCCTGTAGTGAGGCTGAGATTGTATAGCTGTTTTATTTGTGGGATTAGTTCCTCTTGGAGTTCATGTAGGACGCAACCTGGGACGCCATCTGGTCCCATGGAAGCAGTGTTTTTTGCTTTGGAGAGGGCAGCCTTCACCTGAGCATCAGAGATGTTTGGGAGGCAGCCCTCTGCCAGGATAGATACTTGCTCTTTTGGGGGGGAGGGGGTGGAGAAGTTTGCACTGAACCTGTTTGCCAGGATATTGGCGGTGTCTGTGGGTTCAGTGTATTTTTGTCATTTAGAATCAACTCAGAACAAGTCTGGGAGTTGCATCCCAGGTTTCTAACATAACTGAAAAAAGCCTTATGATTGTCTTTGGTGTCCTGTGCAATTTTTCTCTCGAAGCTGGCCTTGGAGGATTTTATGAGAGATAGTAATTTTTTGCTAGTACTGATCAGAGATGCCTTCCCTATTAGTGATCTTGCTCTATCATGTAGTAGCTTCCTCCTTCTGTTGTACAGTTTATTTATGGCAGGGGTCCACCAGACTGGATGCCTGCCTTTGGATGATTGGGTCTTGGTTTTGTTTGGGATAGCATGATCCATGCATTCCTGGAGATGTCCGTAGAATGCGTTTATATAGGATTCTGCAGTTTGGGCCGTAGTTTCCACTGGCCCTGGGGCCTTGAAGGATTCCACTTCGGTTTTGAGAAGTGAGAAGTTCACTTTTGAGAAGTTTTTCACTGTGGTTTTCTGGGCTGGGTGGGGTCGGGATGTGGACATCCAGTGAAATTAATTTATGGTCTGATCTTACCAATGAGGGATATACTTCTGGTGTGGAGCATAGAGTCCCCATGTTGGTAATGATCAGGTCTAGTATGTTGTCCCTCTTGTGGGAGTGGTGACTAGTTGTTCCATAGCATTTGAGTTTATAATTTCCAGGAACCTTTGGGCTAAGGTGCTGGGGCTTGAGTAGTGCTCCCAGTCAATGTTTGGGTAGTTGAAGTCGCCCAATATAATGGTGTTCGGAGAGATCTTCATGTTCTCCAATGTTTTCAGGAAAGCCAAGTGGGATTCCTGACTTTGAGAGGGTGGTCTGTAGGATGCTATAAACTGAAAAGCAGTCTTGCCCACTGTTAGTTGCACATGGATGGTCTCTGATACTTCGTGCAATGCCACTAACCTGGAGGTGTGGATATCCTTGATAAATATGGAATCTCCCCCTCCTTTTGTGGTTCAGTCTGGGTTTTGGGGCCGAAAAGCATGATATGAGGTATAGCCTGGTAGTGCTGGGGTGCTCTCTGGAGCCTTGAACCAGGTTTCTGTCACTGCACAGATATCGATGTTCTACATACTGAGGAGAGCTTTGAGTGCGTGCATCTTGAGGTTAAGACTTCTGGCGTTTAGCAGCATTACCCTTAGTTTCTTGTTCCTTGTGTTGTCTGTGGGGGTGGGTTTGACTTTTGAGCCTTGCCTAAAAAAGGCACTATGGGGGTGGCAAGAGCCTTTGCCAATATCCGAAAGCCCAGTGGTGACAGGTGCAAGCCGTCCCTAGCGAAGCAATGTGGCTTGTCGAGCATGTCATCCCAGGCTGACAGACACTGGATCCCCTTTGAATGACACCAAAATTTTAGCCAATTGTTAAAATCAATCATTTTGTCTTTGTACTGTGGCATCATTCTAGGTGAGGGTAAGATGCTGCTCAAGGTCAGGGTCATACCAGCCTGGGCTACATGATCAGAGAGCTCCTCTATGTCTCTTTTCATGTAGTCCAGGGAGGTACGTCTCAGGTCATTCACACCAGCATGTACAATGACTGAGTCATATTTGTATTTGCTTTGGAGTGACCTGAGTGCTTGCATTATGTGGTGGATCCTAGCACCCGACAGGCAGCTCACCGTGACCTTCTCTTTATTCAGCGTGGTGAGCGGGACGTCAGTGTGTCTGACAATAGAGTCACCTATTACAAGAGTATCAGGTGTGTTATTCAGCCTTAAGGGCTGTGGCTGCTTGGCACACTGACTTTGTGGGTTATGTGTTCTGTGTGTTTTGTTTTGAGGTAGCGTTTGCTTGGATGTCTGCTTTGGAGGTCTCTGTTGCTTAGGTAGATTTTTATTTAGAGCCTCCAAGTATGTTTTTGTGTATTTATGTGTTTGGTTCGCTGATGTGGTGGGACTATGTGATACTGGAATTGTGTTGTGTGAGGTTACCTTCTCCTCCTGACTGGTTACACCAGTTTTGAGATGAGAGAGCTCAGCCTCCAGTTTGGCTAAATAGTTGCATCTCTCACATATATTTGAACCTGTTTGGAGGAGGAGAGGGTTGTCCATGTACATGAGACAGTTGTAACATTGCCTCAAAATTCCCAGATTCACCAGCTGGACTGGAGAGGAAACCATTGACTGACCTTTGGACATGCTAGAGTAATATAGGGAAACTGAATTTAAGACGGACCAATAGAGGACCAGTGAAGGGCCTTAGAATGAGAATATGGTGTTTAAATTGAGAGATAGAGCAGTTCTAAGGGAAAAAGTGAAGAGCAGACTTTGTGGAGCCAGGAATAGTTTAAACCCAATTAGGCAGCACTGTCTGCTGTTGCGCTATGCACAAAAACGCGCAAAACCCCGCAAAAGAGGGTTTTAAGAGAGGAAGATGAAGGAGTTTTGGAATTGACCCAAAATGGCCAATAAAACTACAGTTTCAAGTCAGTAACCACTCCCACAGGGGCAGGCAGGCTGCTCAATGTTTTTCACTGCCACTGATCAACAGAGAGACTTCCCTTTAGCCCAAGCAAAAAATGGCCTCACAGAAACTTACAAACAGTTCAAGAACAGCAAGCCTATAACTGAACTTTTTTAAATCTCAGAAAAGTGGGAAAAAAGCAAGATTTTTTTGTTTTTTGTTTTTCAGAGATAGCAGAGGTTCACAAGTAGCAACAAGTTATAACAGTGCAGTAAATGACCCCACACAAGAGTGCTAGGCCAAAGACAGATAAAATGCAAGTTTTGAGAAAAAAAATATTTTAAAAATAAGTGCAAACAGGAAATTCAGTAAACAGCTCTAGGTTGTGCTCTAAATACAGTTACTAATGCAGAAATCAAGTTTAACAAGCCAGAAAATGCTCAAAATAGGCGGCTATGCAGAAAAACTTAGCAAATAAACAGAGGAAAAATACTTAAAATCTCAAAAGTGGCTCCTTTCTTCTCTCAGCATTTTCTCCTCTTGGTGGGTGCTTCACCAACAGCCAACAAGCCTGAAAAGACGCCAAAACCACGAGCATACTCATCATTCAACCCAGAACAATATTCATGGGCAACTTTAATTACCTCACTATTAACTGGGAATCCTATATGACACCAAACATACAGGCACAGAGATTCCTGGATTTTGTAAACAAACTTCCTGGACCAGATTGTCAATACACCAACCAGGGATGCAACCATACTGGATCTGGTCCTCACTAATATGGGAGAGTGCTGCACAACCCCTAGTGTAATGTCTTTCCTGGTAAGTTCAGAACACAAAATGGTATCCTTTGGAGTAAAAATAAAACCTGGACCCCCAGCTAACCCTGGAATATTCAGGAACTACTCTAAAGCTAACTTTCTGCTATTAAGTGATAACCTGGCAAAATTTCAAGCATCCATAAACCATGAAAACACTGCTGCCTATGCAGAACTGTTCACAGAAACCCTATGCAAGCATGTTAATAGCTTCGCAGAGGCAGCTGTACCCACCAGGAAGAAGTACAGAACTAAGTAAAAAAACAAGCCACCCTAGTAGAAACAAAAATAAATGGGCTGTATAACAGAAGGAAGAAAAGCATGGCAAAATTAGAAGGTGCAGTACCTAATAGGATGAAAGCACTCATCAAACTAAACAAACAACTCAGAGGACAAATAAAGTCTACCAAAGCCAAATTTGAGATAAATTTGGCCTCCCTGGCCAAGGGCAACCACAAGGCATTCATTAGCTATGTTGCAACCTCAAAGGCAATACACAATTGTGTGTAGTGCTCACTGTAAATGGAGCCACCTTAACTGATGCAGAATATATAGCAAACCTACTGGCTGACAAATTCAGCCCCAACTTTACCTCTTTCCCCTCCTCAATCTTCCCTCAGGAAATACCATCAAATATAACTCCCACTGCTATCACTAAGGAGCAGGTCTTTAATGCTGTGTATAAGGCCAAAAACACTGCATCAGTGGACCCAGACAATACCCCAGGATGCCATTTAAATAGCATGAAACATAACCTATCAGGCCCTCTGAAACTGATATAGCCCCCTTTGTTATGTACCTAACCAGGCATGCCCAACAACTGGAACATCCAGAGAGGTATCAAGGGTACTAGAACTTGTCAGAGGTTTTGGGATGCATGGCTAGGCTTAAAAAGGCCCTTGTGATCATTAGCCTAGTAAACACCTATAAACCTATGAAGCTAATATGAATCGCTTCCCCACGCCATGCATTAATACACAGAAAACATTATGTATTGCATGCATACATTATGCAGTAATACATAGAAACATTATAAATTGCATTCCTGCTCCATGCATTACTACACAGAAACATTATGAATTAAACCAGCACTCCATGCATTAATACACAGAAAACATTATGTATTGCATTACTGCTTTGTGCATTACTACATAGAAACATTATGAATCACACCTGCTGTCCATGCATTACTCCACAGAAAACATTACGTATTACATGCCCACTCCGTGCAATAATCTACAGAAAACATTATGAATCACTTGTCTACTCCATGCATTAATGTACAGAAAACATGTATGTATTTAAAGAAAATTACAGAACAGTCACTGCCTATTCGACTAGTTGCTCTGCTAGGCACAGCTGCTAAGTTAATGGAAAATTATCCACAGAATTTGTTGTGATTTTACATAGAAAGTAGAAGAGCATGGTTGTTAACAGACAGGACAAGCTCCATGACAACTGACAAAAACTGCATTTCTTTGATGGTCCTTTATTGGAACTGTATGGTAAAGTTTCTAGGTAGTTACTAGGGCTTGCACTCCCAGAGACCACTAAGAAGCCTAGCCAAACTTACCAGCTGACCCCAAGCACTGTTTGGTTGAGTGACTTGCTCAACATCACACAGTAGGCAAAGGAGGGCCTTATCCCTGCTTGCTAAGTGCCAGACTATTTTAAAAACTGCATGAAATATACCTGAGAAAATCGAAGATTTAAGTTTCCACTTAATATGCATGCACCATACATTTCAGAGATCTTGTGAATGAGAAGTGTTCCAGGATTCCATCATTAAAGTGCACACAATGCTTTACTGCAGTCCATTTAACTATAAATGACTTTCATCTAACCCCTCTTGCATCTGCTGTGGAAAGTAGTTATCATACTTACCTATCAACTACAACCATTAAAACATCTTCAAGTGAATGATATGTGCCTCTTACTGAAACTCATGTGCTGCTCACTCATCACTTTCCCTGTAAGGCTTGCTGCACTGGATTACCTGCATCGCAGTGATACTTTATGTGCTGCTTACCACACTCCCTTTCATGTCGACAGCAGTGCACTACCTGCAGTACAGTAACACCTTATATGCTGCTTACTACACTTCCTTTGATGTCAGCAGTGCGCTACCTGGAGCACAGTAACACCTTATGTGCTGCTTACTACACTCCCTTTGATGTTGGTGGCAGTGTGTTACCTGCAGCACAATAACACCTTATGTGCTGCTTACTACACTCCCTTTGATGTCGGTGGCACTGCTCTACCTGCAGCACAGTATGCAGCATAGTATGACTTTATGTGCTGCTTACTACACTCCCTTTGATGTCGGTGGCAGTGCTCTACCTGCAGCACAATAACACCTTATGTGCTGCTTACTACACTCCCTTTGATGTTGGTGGCAGTGCGCTACCTGCAGCACAGTAACACCTTATGTGCTGTTTACTACATTCCCTTTAATGTCGGTTGCAGTGCGCTACCTGTAGCACAGTATGACCTTATGTGCTGCTTACTACACTCCCTTTGATGTCGGTGGCAGTGCGCTACCTGAAGCACAGTAACACCTTATGTGCTGTTTACTACACTCACTTTGATGTCAGTGGCAGTGTGCTACCTGCAGCACAGCAACTCGTTATGTGCTGCTTACTACACTCCCTTTGATGTTGGTGGCAGTGCGCTACCTGCAGCACAGTAACACCTTATGTGCTGCTTACTACACTCCCTTTGATGTTGGCGGCAGTGTTACCTGCAGCACAGTAACATCTTATGTGCTGCTTACTACACTCCCTTTGATGTTGGCAACAGTGCACTACCTGCAGCACAGTAACACCTTATGTGCTGCTTACTACACTCCCTTTGATGTCAGTGGCAGTGCGCTAACTGCAGCACAATAACATCTTATGTGCTGCTTACTACACTCCCCTTGATTTTGGTGGCAGTGTGCTACCTGCAGCACAGTAACACCTTATGTGCTGCTTACTACACTCCCTTTGATGTTGGTGACAGTGCTCTACCTGCAGCACAGTAACACCTTATTTGCTGCTTACTACACTCCCTTTGATGTCGGCAGCAGTGTACTACCTGCAGCAGAGTAACACCTTATGTGCTGCTTATTACACTCCCTTTGATGTCGGCAGCAGTGCACTACCTGCAGCACAGTAACACTTTATGTGCTGCTTACTACACTCCCTTTGATGTCAGTGGAAGTGCGCTACCTGCAGCACAGTAACACCTTATGTGCTGCTTACTACACTCCCTTTGATGTCGGCAGCAGTGCACTACCTGCAGCACAGTAACACCTTATGTGTTGCTTACTGCACTACCTTTGATGCCAGTGGCAGTGCACTGTCTGCAGCACAGTAACATTTTATGTGCTGCTTGCTACACACCCCTTGATGTTGGTGGCAGTGCGCTACCTGCAGCACAGTAACACCTTATGTGCTGCTTACTACACTCCCTTTGATGTTGGTTGCAGTGCTCTACCTGCAGCACAGTAACACCTTATGTGCTGCTTACTACACTCCCTTTGATGTCGGTGGCAGTGCGCTACCTGCAGCACAGTAACACCTTATGTGCTGCTTACTGCACTACCTTTGATGTCAATGGCAGTGCGCTATCTGCAGCACAGTAACATCTTATGTGCTGCTTATTACACTCCCTTTGATGTCGGCAGCAGTGCACTACCTGCAGCACAGTAACAATTTATGTGCTGCTTACTACACTCCCTTTGATGTCAGTGGAAGTGCGCTACCTGCAGCACAGTAGCACCTTATGTGCTGCTTACTACACTCCCTTTGATGTCAGCAGCAGTGCACTACCTGCAGCACAGTAACACCTTATGTGCTGCTTACTGCACTACCTTTGATGTCAATGGCAGTGCGCTATCTGCAGCACAGTAACATCTTATGTGCTGCTTATTACACTCCCTTTGATGTCAGTGGCAGCGTGCTACCTGCAGCACAGTAGCGCCTTATGTGCTGCTTACTACACTCCCTTTGATGTCGATGGCAGTGCACTACCTGCAGCACAGTAACACCTTATGTGCTGCTTACTGCACTACCTTTGATGTCAATGGCAGTGCGCTACCTGCAGCACAGTAACATCTTATGTGCTGCTTACTACACTCCCTTTGATGTCGGTGGCAGTGTGCTACCTGCAGCACAGTAGCACCTTATGTGCTGCTTACTACACTCCCTTTGATGTCGATGGCAGTGCACTACCTGCAGCACGGTAACAACTTATGTGCTGCTTACTACACTCCCTTTGATGTCGGTGGCAGTGCACTACCTGCAGCACAGTAACACCTTATGTGCTGCTTACTACACTCCCTTTGATGTCGGTGGCAGTGCACTACCTGCAGCACAGTAACACCTTATGTGCTGCTTACTACACTCCCTTTGAAGTTGATGGCAGTGCGCTACCAGCAGCACAGTAACACCTTATGTACTACTTACTACACTCCATTTGTCGGTGGCAGTGCGCTACCTGCAGCACAGTAACAACTTATGTGCTGCTTACTACACTCCCTTTTATGTCAGTGGCAGTGTGCTACCTGCAGCACAGTATGACCTTATGTGCTGCTTACTACACTCCCTTTAATGTTGGTGGCAGTGCGCTACCTGCAGCACAGTAACACCTTATGTGCTGCTTACTACACTCCCTTTGATGTTGACGGCAGTGTGTTACCTGCAGCACAGTAACACCTTATGTGCTGCTTACTGCACTCCCTTTGATGTCAGTGGCAGTGCGCTACCTGCAGCACAGTAACTCCTTATGTGCTGCTTACTACACTCCCTTTGATGTTGGTGGCAGTGCGCTACCTGCAGTACAGTAACACCTTATGTGTTTCTTACTACACTCCCTTTGATGTCAGTGACAGTGCGCTACCTGCAGCACAGTAACACCTTATGTGCTGCTTACTACACTCCCTTTCATGTCGGCGGCAGTGCACTACCTGCAGCACAGTAACATCTTATGTGCTGCTTACTACACTCCCTTTGATGTCAATGGCAGTGTGCTACCTGCAGCACAGTATGACCTTATGTGCTGCTTACTACTCTCCCTTTGATGTCGGTGGTAGTGTGCTACCTGCAACACAGTAACACCTTATGTGCTGCTTACTGCACTCCCTTTGATGTTGGTGGCAGTGCGCTACCTGCAGCACAGTAACACTTTATGTGCTGCTTACTACACTCCCTTGATGTTGGTGGCAGTGCGCTACCTGCAGCACAGTAACAGCTTATGCGCTGATTACTACACTCCCTTTGATGTTGGCAGCAGTGTGTTACCTGCAGCACAGTAACACCTTATGTGCTGCTTACTACACTCCCTTTGAGTTTGGCAGCAGTGCACTACCTTCAGCACAGTAACACCTTATGTGCTGCTTACTACACTCCCTTTGATGTTGGCGGCAGTGTGTTACCTGCAGCACAGTAACAGCTTATGTCTTGCTTACTACACTCCCTTTGATGTTGGCAGCAGTGCGCTACGTGCAGCACAATAACACCTTATGCGCTGCCTACTACACTTCCTTTGATGTTGGTGGCAGTGCACTACCTGCAGTACAGTAACACCTTATATGTTGCTTACTGCATTCCCTGTGAGGTTGGTGACGTGCATTTCAAATATCAGATTGACACTGTGTGTGATGCTATTATTGTCACACTCCCCTAGCCTCAGCACTGTCTAAAACACTCACCAAAAGCAGCGCCAAGCAACATGCATCCACTTACACCCAGTGGGGTCCCAAGAGCAAAACTCATAAGGCAAGCAAGCACATTACCCAAGACTCTTGTCATAGGGGACTTCATTGTATAACACACAGATGCCCTACTCACCAGACTGAACAAAAATATAATGGTTAGCTGCTTATCTGGAGCAAGAATCTGCCAAGTTACACATGCACTTACATCACTACTCCACAATTGCCAGTATGATTCTATCATAGTCCATGTGGGCTTTATGGACCTGAGACATACGTCTGTGGACTAAATGAAGACAGACATTGTTGATCTCTGAAGATGTGTCTCATACATTCATGTGCCTTGCATTCAGCAGCATATTACTTTCACCAACGATGATGCCATAGTATGTACAAAAGATGAATGACTTCAATAATTGGCTCAATTTCTGGTGTCTTTTCAGGGGGAAATTAATATTTGTCAGCATGGAAGGTCATGGTCAACAAACCATGTTACTTTGCAAATGATGGTCTGCACCTGTTTCCCCTTGGTTTCCAAATATTGGCTAAAATTTTACCCCCCACCTTAGATCCTCCTTTTTTGGGCCATGCTAAATTGTCAAACCTACTGACATAGCAAATAAAACGTAAAGAAACCTAAAAGTGTTACTGCTCAATGCTAGGAGCCTACGCAACAAAACTCTACACCCTACAAGCTCTCCTTACTCTGGAGAATATAGACATACGTGCTGTTACTGAGACATGGTTTAAATCCATAGAAAGTACTCTGGAAGTGCAAGGTTTCAGTCCACACATTTAGACTGTCAGCTGCACAAACAGGAAAAAAGGTGGAGGAGTCTCAATCTATATTAGCAAGAAGCATAATTCTAGGTTTGTTAAACAGAACAATGCCCTGGAATTTATCCACATGCAAATCATCATAGACAAAGGCAGATACCATATCCTCTCAAGCTACAGATCACCATCTATGTCCCTAGAATCTTATACATTGTACCCAGAAATACTGGAGACACTCTCCACTAAATCAATATCATATTCATGGGAAACCTTAACTACTCCTCTATAGACTGGGAAATATACAGTGCCTCTTACTCTCAGACACAGTAATTCCTGGACTTTATTAACACAAATATCCTTGACCAGATAGTGTGTGCACCCACCAGTAGGTCAAACATACTGGACCTGATATTCACCAATATGGAGGAGAGTTGCACCCCACCAAAACCTCCACCACCACCTGTGTCACATCTTTACTGGTGAGGATGGACCACAAAGCTGTCTCCTTCAAAATAAAACTCAACTCAGTAACACCAGTAAACCTTATAACAATCAAGAACTATTCCAAAGCAAAATACATCCTATTAAGTGATAGTTTGTCAAAATACAGTGCCCCTCCCAACCCCGAGTTCAGAGCAATTAATGAAGAATTGCTCACAGAGACCCTGTACAACCACATAAATGGCTGTATAGTGGCTGCTGTACCTACAAGATGTAAGGCCAAAACAAACTCTAAAAACAAACCACACTGGTGGAATCCTAACCTTAACAGCGAATATAACAAACGGAAAAAGTCATGGCAAAAATCAGGAAGAGCAACTCCTATAATGAAAGGAGCTCTCTAATTAAACTAAAGAGGAAACTGAGAGCACTAATTAAGTCCAACAAGGCCAGTAATGAGGTCAGGGTAGCCTCACAGGCTAAAGATAATTGCAAGACCTTCTATGCTATGTCTGAAACCTAAAGGCAGCCCACATCTGAACTGGTGGTTAATGATACCTCCTTCACTGAGCAGACTGATATGGCAAATTTGCTGGGTGACAAATTCCGCTTAAACTTCACCCCCACTCCTCCTGCCTCCCCCCATGACAAACCTACTAGTATAATCCCCCAACTATTAACAGGGAGCAGCTATTGATGGTGCTCGCAAAATCAAAAAACAGCCTCAATGAGCCTCAGCAATATCTCAGGTTGCCACCAAAAGAGCTTGATACACAGCCCATCAGGACTACTGGAGTCACTTTTCAACAATAGCCACAAAACAGGTTTTGTACCATGAGAATGGAGTACTGTAACAGTCATCCCACTTCACAAGGATGGACCATCTACCAACCCTGGATATTACCAACCTATTAGTCTGACTTGTCTAATTTGCAAAGCCATGGAATGAATTATCACGGAAATGATCAACAAAGACATAAGCAACCTTCAGACACTGGACCCAACTCAGTATGGCTTTGTCAAGGGAGGGTCATGCCTACTAAACCTGGTGGACTTCTTTGAGAAGGTCAGCAACATAAGGGATGAGTTAGAAAATGGTGTATACTGTCTTCCTGGATCTGACTAAAGTGCTCAGTAGAATACCTCACTCGGGTATAGTTGACAAACTTAGTGAACTGGGCAAAAACAACTACATAATTCACTGTATTGCCAGCTGGCTGACAGACATGACTCATGAAGTCATTACTGGTGAGACCATCTCCACTAAGAGACCAGTCACCAGAGAAGTACCTCAGTGCTCTATGCTGGGACTGCTCCTATTTGGCATCTATTCTCAGAGGTAAAGACTAATGTCAAGGACCTTTAGCTGACCAAGTTCACAGATAACTGCAAACTGGTACCGATCATAGTTTCAACCCACGACATGAACATGTTATAAGAGGGTGTAACACAGACAAGTTACTGGTGCCAAAGCCACAGATTAAAACTCAGTGCCAAGAAATGCATTATAATGCTTTTTAGGAAAACTGCCACCCAGCTAATTATTCCACTGATAAAGACACCCCTAAGAGTTGATCCAGTAGTTATGGATCTGGGAACATATATAGACAATAATCTGGCCTTTAACCCAATTGTGGAGCAGGTACTGAGAAAGTCATTTTATATCGCCCAACTTATAAGGAAGGGCATGGCATCCAGTTCTAATGAAGTCATAGTGCCACTTTATTAGGCCCTTATCAGACCGATGTTTGAGTACAGTGCCCCTTTCAGCATGTACCTGACCAGAGATATGCAACAGTTGGACTGCCCACAAAGGTTCCTTACCAGAAGAATCCAGGGTATAAACACATTGTCCTATACAGAGTGTTTTAAAGCCCTGTCTCTATACTCAGTCTCCTACAGGTTACTGAGAGGCAGTCTATGCCCAGCATACAAGGCATCTTCAGATCCAGCTCTGATGGACTTTTTGCACATTCACAAAATTAAAAGCATCAGAACCACTAGATTCAAGGATTTAAATTTTGCCTGTGACATAAATAAGACATGTTGGTGAGACAGATATGTATCTCAGAGGATCCCTATGCTTGGGAACAGGCTCCTAATCCATGTGAAGCAGAGTCCATCCTTAGCCCTATTTAAGTATAACCTTGACCACTGGATGAGATATTGCAAATTCACTCTGGGTCTAGCCTCCATGTCTGTGATAAACACAGGCAGACAGTAATGCCCAAGCTAACACCCCCCCCTCACACACAACTTTTTAAAAACTTCCTAATTAACATATCCCCCCTAATAATCCCCCATGATACATAAGGACATAATTGAGTTAGGTTGGATGGTTAGGCTTATAAAGGCCCTGGCGGTCATTAGCCTTGTATATACTTATGAACCTATGGACTTCCCTGTCAGAGTTTCTCTAGTCCATTATATGCATCAGACTGGCTCCTTACATGTTGCTCTGCTCATAACATTTCTTCTGAGGCTTGTTGCAAGGCATTACATGCATCACAGTAACACCTTTTGTGCTGCTTTTCTTATCACACCTATACATTACATACATCAGACTGACATTTCATGTGCTTATCTACTTAGTACACTCACTGTGAGGACAGCTTCATTGTATCATAGCGCTTATGTGCTGCTGTTCTCATCACACTCCCAGTGACGGTTACAGCAATGCATTGTGTGTATTTTAGTGATATCTCATGTGCTGTTGTGTTCATCACACTTCTTGTGATCATTTCTGAACCTCATCCCTAATGAGTTCCAATCATCAATAGTGGTGATATGGGTTGTTCACTATTTACCCCCCCCCCCAGTCCATAAGTTCAGGTTTCCCTAGCTTCAGGCCAAATGGAAAAACAGAAATACAGACTCTCTCATACCATTCTGCTATCTGAGATTTATTTACACAGTGTCACTGGAGACAAAGCTCTCACATAAAGGTGCTCCTAATGTCAAAAAGGTTGTCAGTTGTACACATGCTGCACCCATTATGAACAATTCAAAGCAGATGTATAGACCCACATATGCTGAAGCTCTTAAATGTAACCTTCCTAAACCCCAAAAATCTCCTACATGAAGTACACATAACAAATACCCTCAGCATCCCTGAATGCACTCTTTCAAAACAATACCCACATCAGCACATACAGCCACATCACATGGAGCCTCTACTTCTAATCTCATAAGGCAAGCCACCATACAATCCAACATTCTGGTCATTGGAGACTGCATTGTGATACACACTGTCCCTCTCACCAGGCTGAGTAAGGAGAAAGTCACGGTCAGTTGCATATAAGGGGCTAGGGTCCACCACATTGCACACGCACTCAGAACATTGGACCACATGTACCAGTATGACTCAGTCTTAGTCCATGTGGGAGTAAATGACCTGAGATGTACCTCCCTGGATTATATGAAGAGAGACATCATGGATCTCTCAGATTATGTCCCCTAGGATGGTATGAGCCTAGCATTAAGCAGCATTTTACATTCTCCAAGGATGATGCCACAATACAAACAAAAGATGACTGACTTTAATAATGGGCTTGTTTATGGAGTCGTTCTAAGGGGTGCAATATCTGTCAGCATGGAAGGACATGGTCAACAGACCATGCTATTTTGCCAGGGATGGTCTGCACCTCTCCCATTTTGGCTTTCAATTATTAGCTAAAACATTGTCTTCACCATAGTGCCTTTTTTAGGCAATGCCAAATTGAAAGTACTTTCGACATAGCAAATCAAAACCAAGAAAATCTAAAGGTATTACTGCTCAGTGGTAGGAGTCTAAACAAAAACTCCACTGCGTAGACGCTCTCTTCATCTTAGAAAATGCTGGTGTCTGTGCGGTCACTGAGACATGTTTTAAAGCCACAGACAGCACACTGACCGTGCAAGGTTATAATGTCTTCCACACATTTAGACCATCTACTACACAGACAGGGACTAAAGGTGAAGGTGTCCCGGTTTACATCACAAAGAAATATACCTTAAGGCTGGTTAAAGAGGTCAATGCACTTGAGCTTCTTCATGTTCAAATCACCATAGGAAAAAATCCAATACCACTTCCTTGCACGCTATAGGTCCCCCTTCATGACCCAGGAAACCCATACCGTGTATTTAAACTTATTGGAAACACTCAGCATCCAGCCCAGTACCATTTTCATGGGTAACTTTAAATACCACACTATTAATTGGGAATCCTATATGACACGTTGGGAATCCTATATGTTGGGGTTGGGACGGTGGCTTAATGGCTAAGGTGTTTGCTTTACAAACACAAGGTGCAGGGTTTGAGTCTCACAAGGGGTAATTGGCTAGGCTTAAAATGGCTCGCAAGGGCAGTTAGCTTAGTACTGAACTATGAACTATGAACCTATGAACACCAAGCATACAGGCACAGGGATTTGTGGATTTTGTAAACAAACATCCTGGACCAGATTGTCAATACACCAACCAGGAATGGAACCATACTGGATCTGGTCCTCACTAATATGGGAGAGTGCTTCACAACCTCTAGTGTAATGTCTTCCCTGGTAAGGTCAGAACACAAAATGATCTCCTTTGAAGTAAAAATAAAACCTGGACCCCCAGCTAACCCTGGAATATTCAGGAACTTCTCTAAAGCTAACTTCCTGCTATTAAGTGATAACCTGGCAAAATTTCAAGCCCCCATAAACCCTGAAAACACTGCTGCCTAAGCAGAACTGTTCACAGAAACCCTATGAAAGCATGTTAATAGCTTCACAGAGGCAACTGTAACCACCAGGAAGAAGTACAGAACTAAGTCAAAAAACAAGCCACCCTGGTGAAACAAAAATAAATGGGCTGTATAACAGAAGGAAGAAAATCATGGCAAAACGTAGGAGGTGCAGCACCCAACAGGATAAAAGCACTCTCATCAAACTAAACAAACAACTCAGAGGACAAATAAAGTCTACCAAAGTCAAATTTGGCCTTCCTGGCCATGGACAACCACAAGGCATTCATTAGCCATGCCTGCAACCTCAAAGGCAATACACAATTGTTTACAGAGCTCACTGTAAATAGAGCCACCTTTACTGATTCAGAAGATATAGCAAACCTACTGGCTGACAAATTCAGCCCCAACTTTACCTCTTTCTCCTCCTCAATCTTCCCTCAGGAAATACCATCAAATATAACTCCCACTGCTATCACTAAGGAGCAGGTCTTTAATGCTGTGTATAAGGCCAAGAACACTGCATCAGTGGACCTAGACAATACCCCAGGATGCCATTTAAATAGCATGAAACATAACCTATCAGACCCTCTGAAATTGATATTTAATTGTAGCCTCTCAAACAGGCTTTATGCCTTATGAATGCATAGCAGCAACAATCATCCTTCTGCACAAAGGTGGGCCATTTACAGACCCTAGAAACTACAGACCCATCACTAGTCTTACATGAAAAGCCATGGAAATGATCAATGATGACATAGTAAACCTCCAGGCGCTGGACCCAATCCAGCTTGGTTTCATCAAGGGCAGGTCATGCCTACTCAAACTGGTGGACTTCTTGGAAAAGCTTATCAAAGCAATGGATGAGGGCAAAATGGTTCACACTGGCCAAGGCATGTGAAACAATACCCTACTCGGGCATCATTGACAAACTCAGTAGGTTAGGTAAAAACCCATATGCCACCCATTGGATACACAAATGGCTCACAGACAGGACCCAATAAGTTAGAACTGGGGAGTCCACCTCTACAAAAAAGTCAGTCACAAGTGGAGTCCCTCTGGGATCAGTCCTGGGACAGCTCCCTTTTGGCATTTACTTCTCTGAAGTCAAGGCCAATGTCAATGGCCCGCGGCTGACTAAATTTGCAGATGATTGCAAATTAGGAGAAGTCAGTGAATCCCCTACTGACACAAATGTTCTCCAAGAATGACTGACACAGACAAATAACTGGTGTCAGTCATGGACTAAAACTAAATGCCAAGAAATGTATAATAGTATCCTTCAGGAAGTCATCCACCCCTGGTAACTATCATATTGACAACAGATGCCTTAGAGTTGACCCAGTAGTCAGAGACTTAGGGTCACACATAGACAGTAGTCTAACCTTTGACCATCATGTGTCTACAGTTCTGAGAAAATCATTCTATGCTGCACAACTTATAAACAAAGGTATGGCATATTGGTCCATTGTATTCGGTATTCATCAGATCTATCATTGAGTACAATGCACCCTTTGTTATGTACCTAACCAGGCATGCCCAACAACTGGAACATCCACAGAGGTATCAAGGGTACCAGAGCTTGTCAGAGATTTGGGATGCATAGCTCAGCTTAAAAAGGCCCTTGTAGTCATTAGCCTAGTAAACACCTATAAACCTATGAAGCTAATATGAATCACTTCCCCACTCCATGCATTAATACAAAGAAAATATTATGTATAGCATGCCTACTCTATGCAGTAATACATATAAATATTATGAATCTCATTCCTGCTCCATGCATTACTACACAGAAACATTATAAATTAGCACTACATGCATTAATACACAGAAAACATTATGTATTGCATTCCTGCTCCATGCATTACTACAGAAAAACATTATGAATCACACCTGTAGTCCCAAGAACAAAACTCATAAGGCAAGCAAACACATTACTCAAGACTCTTGTCATAGCGGACTCCATTGTATGACACACAGATGCCCTACTCACCAGACTGAACAAGAATATAGTGGTTAGCTGTTTATCTGGAGCAAGAATCTGCCACGTTACACATGCACTTAAGTCACTACTCCACAGGTGCCAGTATGATTCTATCATAGTCCATGTGGGCTTTATGGACCTGAGACATACGTCTGTGGACTAAATGAAGACAGACATTGTTGATCTCTGAATATGTGTCTCAGGCATTCATGTGCCTTGCATTCAGCAGCATACTGCCTTCACAAACGATGCCATAGTATGAACAAAAGATGACTGACTTCAATAACTGGCTCAATTTCTGGTGTCTTTTCAAGGGGAAATTAATATTTGTCAGCATGGAAGGACATGATTAACAAACCATGTTGCTTTGCAAATGGTGGTCTGCACCTGTTTCCCCTTGGTTTCCAAATATTGGCTAAAACTTTATCCACCACCTCAGATCCTCCTTTTTTGGGCTATGCTAAATTGACAAACCTACTAACATAGCAAATAAAACCTAAAGAAACCTAAATGTGTTACTGCTCAATGCTAGGAGCCTATGCAAAAAAAAAAAAAAAACTCTACACCCTACAAGCTCTACTTACTCTGGAGAATATAGACATAAGTGCCGTTAGTGAGACATGGTTTAAATCCACAGAAAGTACTCTGCAGTGCAAGGTTTCATTGCACACCTTTAGACTGTCAGCTGCATAAACAGGGAAAAAGGTGGAGGAGTCCCAATCTATATTAACAAGAAGCATAATTCTAGGTTTGTTAAACAGAACAATGCCCTGGAATTTATCCACATGCAAATCATAATAGACAAAGGCACATACTATATCCTAGCAAGCTATAGGTCACCTTCTATGTCCCTAGAATCTCATACATTGTACCCAGAAATACTGGAGACACTCTCCATTAAATCAATACCATATTCAATGGAGACTTTAACTACCCCTCTATAGACTGGGAAATATACAGTTCCTCATGCTGTCAGGCACAGTGATTCCTGGACTTTAGTAACACAAATACCCTTGACCAGATAGTGTGTGCACCCACCAGCAGGTCAAATATACTGGACCTGGTATTCACCAATATGGAGGAGAGTTGCACCCCACCAAAACCTCCACCACCACCTGTGTCACATCTTCACTGGTGAGGATGGACCACAAAGCTGTCTCCTTCAAAATAAAATTCAACTCAGTAACACCAGCAAACCTTATAAGAGTCAAGAACTATTCCAAAGCAAAATACATCCTATCAAGTGATAGTTTGTCAAAATACAATGCCCCTCCCAACCCCGAGTTCAGAGCAATTAATGCTAAATTGCTCACAGAGACCCTGTACAACCACATAAATGGCTGTATAGAGGCTGCTGTTCCTTCTAGATGTAATGCCAAAACAAACTCTAAAAACAAACCACATTGGTGGAATCCTAATCTTAACAGGGTATATAACTAAAGGAAAAAGTCATGGCTAAAATTAGGAAGAGCAACTCTTGTAATGATAGGAGCTCTCTAATTAAACGAAAGAGGAAACTAAGAATACTAATTAAGTCCAACAAGGCCAGTAATGAGGTCAAGACCTTCTATGCTATGCTATGTCTGAAACCTAAAGGCAGTACACATCTGAACTGCTGGTTAATGGTACCACCTTCACTGAGCAGACTGATATGGCAAATTTGCTGGTTGACAAATTCCTCTTAAACTTCATGCCCACTCCTCCTGCCTCCCCCCATGACATACCTGCTAGTATAATCCCCCAACTATTAACAGGGAGCAGCTATTGACAGTGCTTGCAAAATCAAAAAAACAGCCTCAATGAGCCTCAGCAATATCTCAGGTTGCCACCAAAAGAGCTTGATACACAGCCCATCAGGACTACTGGAGTCACTTTTCAACAATAGTCACAAAACAGGCTTTGTACCATGAGAATGGAGTACTGTAACAGTTATCTCACTTCACAAGGATGGTCCATCTACTGACCCTAGATACTACCAACCTATTAGTCTGACTTGTCTAATTTACAAAGTCATGGAATGAATTATCACGGAAATGATCAACAAAGACATAAGCAACCTTCAGATACTGGATCCAACTCAGTATGGCTTTGTCAAGGGAGGGTCATGCCTACTAAACCTGGTAGACTTCTTTGAGAAGGTCACTAAGGTAAGGGATGATGGGGAAAATGGTGTCTACTGTCTTCCTGGATTTGGCTAAGGTGCTCAATAGAAAACCTCACTCGGGTATAGTTGACAAACTCACTGAACTGGGCAAAAACTACTACATAATTCACCGTATTGCCAGCTGGCTCACAGACAGGACTCAGGAACTCAGGATTGGTGAGACCATCTCCACTAAGAGACCAGTCACCAGAGAAGTACCTCAGTGCTCTATGCTGGGACTGCTCCTATTTGGCATCTATTCTCAGAGGTAAAGACTAATGTCAAGGGCCTTTAGCTGACCAAGTTCACAGATAACTGCAAACTGGTACCTATCATAGATTCACCCCACAACATGAACATGTTATAAGAGGGTGTAACACAGACAAGTTACTGGTGCCAAAGTCACAGATTAAAACTCAGTGCCAAGAAATGCATTATAATGTTTTTTAGGAAAACTGACACTCAGATAATTATTCCATCGATAAAGACACCTCTAAGAGTTGAACCAGTAGTCAGAGATCTGGGAACATATGTAGACAATAATCTGGCCTTTAACACACATGTGGACAAGGTAGTGAGAAAAGTCATTCTATATCGCTCAACTTATAAGTAAGGGCATGGCATCCAGTTCTAAGGAAGTCATAGTGCCACTTTATTAAGCCCTTATCAGACCCATGTTTGAGTACAGTGCCCCTTTCAGCATGTACCTGACCAGAGGTATGCAACTGTTGGAATGCCCACAAAGGTTCCTTACCAGAAGAATCCAGGGTATAAACACATTGTCCTATATGTGTCTTAAAGCCGTATCTCCATACTCAGTCTCCTACAGGTTACTGAGAGGCATTCTATGCCCAGCATACAAGGCATCTTCAGATCCAGCTCTGATGGACTTTTTGCACATCCACAAAATTAAAAGCATCAGAACCACTAGATTCAAGGATTTAAATTTTGCCTGTGACATAAATAAGACATGTTGGTGAGACAGATATGTATCTCAGAGGATCCCTATGCTCTGGAACAGGTTCCTAATCCATGTGAAGCAGAGTCCATCCCTAGCCCTATTTAAGCATAATCTTGACCACTGGATGGGATATTGCAAATTCAACCCGGGTCTAGCCTTCATGTCTGTGATAAACATTCAGACACTAATGCCCAAACTAACACCCCCCCCCCACATAACTTTTTAAAAACTTCCTAATTAACATATCCCCTCCTAATAAACCCCCATGATACATAAGGACATGATTGAGTTAGGTTGCATGGTTAAGCTTATAAAGGCCTTGGCAGTCATTAGCCTTGTATATACTTATGAACCTATGGACTTCCCTGTCAGAGTTTCTGTAGTCCATTATATGCATCAGACTGACTCCTTACATGTTGCTCTGCTCATAACATTTCTTCTGAGGCTTGTTGCAAGGCATTACATGCATCACAGTAACACCTTTTGTGCTGCTTTCCTTATCACACCTATACATTACATACATCAGACTGACATTTCATGTGCTTATCTACTTAGTACATTCACTGTGAGGACAGCTTCATTGTATCATAGCACTTATATGTTGCTGTTCTCATCACACTCCCAGTGACAGTTACAGCAATGCATTGTGTGTATTTTAGTGATATGTCATGTGCTGTTGTGTTCATCACACTCCTTGTGATCATTTCTGAACCTCACCACTAGTGAGTTCCAATCATCAATATTGGTGATATGGGTTGTTCTCTATTTACCCCCCAAGTCCATAAGTTCAGGTTTCCCTAGCTTCAGGCCAAATGGAAAAACAGGAATACAGACTCTCTCATACCATTCTGTTATTTTCTGTCCCTAATGTGACTGTCTAATCTGCATTAGTCCACAAGTGTGAAGCCTAAATGATCTAATAGAAACTTAAGTGAATTAATAGTAACCAGGGTGCTGATTATGGTTATTATGCCTTAACCACTACTTCATTGTTTTGTAGTTCACATATTCTGTTTCACTTTGGGTACATGTGGAGGATCTGAATATTTACAACATGTACTCTTCTTCTAAAAGTCAGAATAATAGAATAACTGAATCCTGGAGTATTTATGGGCCTCAAAGTTAACACATCAGTTTTCCAAAAGCTAAACAACATCTTACTCATTTTTCATGTCAGGTAAATAATCCAGATCATCAAATGTTGATGGATGTCCTGAGATGTGTCATGGTTCCAAACGAACACCTGTCTAACATATGCCATTCAGCTGTAAAAGCAGTATTACTAACAATCAAATTGAAATGGTACTGCACAAGTGAATACTTATAGGCCAGTGAAAAAAGAGGAGCTTTGAGAGAAAAGATGGCAGGTAGCCTTTGACAATGTAATAGTTGCACTCCCATTTGCATATTCAGTTATAAATTTAGATTTTATTAAGCAGTATCTTCATTCTGCATTGATTAAAAATACTCCTAACAGAATATGCAGACTATATTCATTGACTGGTGACATGACACCTTTACAAATGTTCTTTCTTCACCAGTTAGCAACATGGGTAAACTGTTCTATGCTAAAAATGACAGCTTTTCTTGTTTTAGTAATGCAGAATGAGTAGAATGAACACAGGTCCAGTGAAAGCAGAGTGAAATAATTGACTAGTTACTTTAAACCTTGCTTAATCTGGCTATTGATTTTAAACAGCAAAGGTTTGTTATTGAAAATGTTATGTCAAGGTCTTTAAATCATTTAGGGCTTAATGTAAGCTTATATCTTAACAATAAAGATGATGGAGCGTGATCATAACTTTACATGACTAAATCATTAGCATTAACAGCAACTTTAATGGCACAGTAGCAGGGTTTCCAATTTCCTAAAAATCAGCTAATGTTTTCACTGCTGGAGGGTCAGCCAGAAGGTGGTATTGGCTGTCACTGCCAACTCTATCTTGAAGAGGGTGGTTTTTTGTCAATGTCAGTTGAGACCAGAGGATAGTGCAACAGCTAGACGCATGTTTTCGTGTCATCAGCAAGAAGACTTTTGCAATTGAAGCCTTGTGACCTCACTATATGGAAAAATTATTGTGACATGCATGAGGTGCCATTGCATAATCTGCTCTCACTCTAGAATAGGTCATTTTCCTTTCCAAGTTAGTGCTCATTTGCATTGGTACAGTAATCAAAAAGTTTTTTTTCCCCACTGGCCACAAAAGCTACATGCAGTAGTGTAGCTAGGGTGGGAAGAAGTGCACAGAGTGATGGGGGGAATGATCAGCAGATGCTAATCAGTCTTAAATGCAGTGCATATTGCATTTGTATATAAAACTGAAGTGCTTAGCATTCCATGCATTTGCACAAACTATAGTGGTTACTTGTTGCATTGTCGCACGCTGTTTGCTACAGTTTAAAAGGAAATGGATTTCTTTTTTCTTTTCTTTGTTTTTGAAATGAATCACTTAGTACTCAAAGTGTGACATAAACTGCAGCAAGCAGTTTGCTACAGTTTAAATCCAAAGCATAGTATTTTTCTGAGAAATAAACCACTGTAGCAATGAGCTGTGTGTGTGTGTGTGTGTGTGTGTGTGTGGGGGGGGGGCACAACAACATTCAAATCCGGAGAACAAGAGGCACCAGAATGGGGGGCAGTACCAGCCACCAGAATAGCTAGGCATACCTCTGGTCACATCAACTTCCCTGGCTCTATGAAAGTCAGTGGGGGGAGGGGAGGGGAGTGAAAATCAACAGCAAAGGGGGGATTGTCAAATGAACTAAAAAAAGATAGCTTTAAAATGATTGTACTTGGATGAAATTTAAGCATAAACAACAAGTGTGCCAGTACTGATATCTGTGGAATTCCTTTTTAATATGGAAGGAATGGAAGCTGTATTATTAGCAAGTATCCTAAATAATCTCTGATGGAGACAGCCAGTAATCTGTCTAATGATTCCCTTAGGCTAACCCTGAGCAATAAATTCCAAAGTAGTAAGAGGTCTGAAACAGAATCAAAACTTTAGTTAGATCACAGACACAACTCCTATTAGTTCACTAGTTTCTGTTTTATTGAAGAAGATGGTGGTTAAGAAGAGCAGTTATGGAACAATATCTCTTCCTGAATTAATGAGGCATGACAGTCAAAAACCATGGGAACTTAGATGCATTTTAAACTATTGGCATTCGACCTTGTCCATCAGTTTGCCAAAAAATATAGTAAGGAAATTTGGTGGTGACAGGATACTGAATTTACAACAAATTGTTTGGTTAGGAGGATGAACATTACCACTGTCCAAGGTGTTAGAAATACACTGTAAGTGAAGAGTATGTTGAAAATATGCAGGAAGAGAATAGAGATGAATTTTCAGAGTAGTTTAACTAACATGTGATCAACTCCAAGTCTTTACAGGGGAAAATTCTTTCAAGAGTTTGCTCATGGTTTTTATTGTTGCTTGTGTTAAAGTGTGGATTGAATTTGATTTACAGTATTGCTCAACACTTCCCAACAAGATAGGTATTAGTGACTGTGAAGTGAACAACAACGAAAAAATGAAAACGTAAAATATTTAGAATAATGCTTGAATTTTGGTTATGGGTTCAGAGCATAATTTGCCTTCAGTAGTTAAAGAGTTTAGCACACTTGCTTTTGGTGCTTGAATATCAGAAGTTTGGAGGTTCTATTGCCACTCTGGGTGATTGGCTTCATTTTCTGTTGTTGACACTGCAGTACAACATTACAGAATGCTGCACTCCTGACTGTTGTCCTTCAGATGAGACATTAAACCAATATCCCATCTGCTTGAATTAGTGGCATCTCAGGTGGAGGCAAAAGATCCCATACACCCATCAAAAAGAGTAGGGGGTCCATTATTTTTTCAACAAACATAAAAAAAAACATTATTTAGATATTTACATATTTATAAAATGTACATATTTACAGGCACATACATACAAATTTATATTTTTCAGTAGTTATCATTTTTCTTATAACAGCCTCATTGTTATTCTTCCATCACTGACCCCCACACCTTCTTCTACAACCATAATCTGCTTTTTTGCAATATATCTGACAAAGTCCAATTCCCATTATACAAATTTTCATTCTGTCATTCATTCCTATAACCCATATCACATAAAATAAATTCTTATCTACCCTTCTCACATATTCTTTCTTCTTATTCTTATATTATTATTATAATATCCATGCGTAATCATATTCATATCTATATTATGTCAGTAATATTCATAAAAAACTTTTCTTCACACATTTTTTTCCAGAATTTCATACTTCTTTTTCATTGCAAAAAATGTTTTATTGTCTCTTCATCCCCACAAAATAAACACACTCTTTCAGTTTTCTTTTTATATGGCATATTCCCCTTTCCTGGTAACTTATTTATTACCAGTCACCATAGGAAATCCTGACACTTTACTGTCACCACTTTTTCCTTAGTTTAATGACTTTAATCACTTCTGGTAAATGTTCCCATGGATTTACATAACAATAGTGATTCATCAGATTATTATACATCATCCTTATATCTTTCTGTGAATCATCAAATTTTATTTTCCATGTTTGTATTTTTTCTTGATATACTTTTTTTTAATTTCTTCACTCACATATCCTGTTTCTCTTTTTCTTATACGCATCTTTTCCTAGAATTTTTTTGTACTTATATTTAAACATTCTCACTATTAAATTCTCACTCTCTTCCTTTATCAACTTTAATAATCTGAACAAGTTTAAAGAAGCAGAATAAACAATTGGATTTAATAACCCCAATTCCCTTTCATCTTCACTTATATACAACATACCTCTTTTCACTGGGTTTAATCTTCAACCTCAGATGAAAGAAAACACCAAATGCACAATTTTATTTTCATATTTTTCTGTGATCATATAAATATTTGGCATGTATGCTATTTTCCCAATAATACAGACTTTACCAGAAAAATCTTTTTCCTGAATACTAATCAACACATCCTATACAGAAGATGTATTTCTTTGGTTTCTTTTATCAAACCCTCCCATTGTATCACAACTACATCATTTTCCCCAGATTTTACTCCTGGCAAAGATACTTCATTCATTGAATAATACACACTCCAAGTTTTCACCAGATCACTCAAACCCTGATTTTTATCTTTATTAAAGGTCATTCCTCATTTTCTTTAGATATCTATTCAGAGAAACCAACACTTCCCTCATCGATATTATGTTCTTAGCAACTGCAAGAGTATATCATCTGCTTATGTCAAACCGCTGGAATCACCACCTCCTTTTGCATACACCTATCTAGCATCTTTCATTTTATGTTACTTCACTCACTATTGCATTTACTAACGATGCAAACACTATTCCACTGATGGGACATCCTTGTCTTATACCACACTGCATTCATATTTCTTTACTCAGCCATCCATTTACTATAAGTCTCACTCTGTTACTTTGGACATGCTGATATACACACTCTCCCTGATTCTGTTATCTATTCCATAGTTCTCCATAACATCCCACAAAGCTTCACATTCCACTGTATGAAATGCCTTGTTAATATTACCTACCATAAGTTTCACATCCTCCCTTTTACTTATAGTATCATCCACAATTTCTCTCCTAACCAATTACAGTTTGTGACATCCCTTCTCTTTTATGCCATATATACCTTCTTCTGTAATATCCCTTATCATTCCTTCCTTCCATTCTTCTCTGTATTAGTTTCATAAAAAAATTATAATCTGTGTTTTTAGCAAGATGTGCCTCCAATTTTTATTTCATTCTTCTTATCTTTCTTCCTCATAAATGTTAATATCCCACTACATAACTCTTGATAAACAAACCCTTTATTCAACCATTCATTCAGTACATTTAAAAATATTCTCTTTGGCAATCCATTGATTTCTTGTACATTCCATACCCTATATCATCTGAGCCTGATATTGAATCAACATTTACTTTCCTAAGTATTTTATCCAATTCACTTGTTGTTGTTGTATCTTTCGACTTTTTCCCGGTTAGGGGTCGCCACAGCGGAACTCCGGTCCACTAATGATTGGCAGCAGATTTTTACGTACCAAGTTGCCAGCCCTGACATACAACCTTCAATGAAGGTACGCCCATTCATGCATGTTTCCACACAGAAGACGCTTTAGCTGAGAATCGAACAGGACGTCTTACTGTGAGGTGACAACGATACCGCAGCACCACCACATAATAGTAATTTATTTTTCAAATTCTTCCTTAACTCATTCTGGATTTTTTCCTGGATTTTTTTTTTTACTTTCCATTCACTTTTATTTTCCATCTTTTTATTCTTATACATATTTTCCACATTCTGGTCTACAATACTGATAAATTGCTCTTGTGTTCTTTTTCCCTGTCCTTTTACATTTTTCATTTCCTTCATTACATTAATATCCTCCTTAGTATTTTACTTAGATATGCAGATACCTCATCCCTTCTCCTCTGTAAATAATATCTCTGCCTAAACAATAATGTCTTATTTTTTCTTGATTTCCTTTATATATATTTTCTGTATCACAATACCATCTTGTATTATTCTCTAATGCATTTCTATATATTTTCTATACTTCAATTTCTCTTCCGTTCTTACATCCTGCCATTGAAAAAAAAAAACATTTTTAAACTTCTTTATAAATTCAATCCACCATTCAGACCAGTATTTATAGAAGTTCTTCATAGTTATATGATCCTTCCATAACTACACTACTTCTCACTTTCCAATTTCATCCAATAATTTCTCATTTATTCTTTTATTCCTTTTCTTGTTTTAATATACTCCCTTTCATCTATCACCTATATCCATATTGCTCAATGGTCTAAAAATCCCATCACAGCTGTATAATCATCTGCTACCTCCAGGCATTTTTCTGTACGTTTATAGGTTTATAGCTAAGTATTAGGTTAGCTGTCCTTGTAGGCCATTTTAAGCCAAGCCAATTTCACTTCAAAGATGAAAATCAAACCCTGTACTTTGTATATGTGAGGTAAACATCTTAACCATTATGCCAACCCCCAACCCCTATATGTATAATGTTCATAGACATGTACAAGGCTAGCTGCTGCTGTAGGTCATTTTAAGCCTAGCCAATTTCCATTTCACATGTGAAAATCAAACTGTGTCCCTTGTGATTGTGAGGTAAACAGTTTAACCATTATACCAACTTCCAAGTCCATTGATTGTGTTCCATACCACTAATTTACCATATTTTATTGTTTTCTGTACTTTTTACATCTTCCCCTTTCTTTTTACATTTTCACCTTAAATCATAATTACAGCCCCATGCAATTCTAATTTTCATATTAATCACCACATAGTCTAATATTTGAGGAAACAGATTCTCTCTATCCTTGCAAGTTATATACACGTATAATGCTATAATTATTTAAACATGTTCTCTCCACCTCACATCCACAACAATTAATCATTCCATCCTTATCAATGTTGCATCTAATTACACAACACAGTCACTCCAGAACAATTCTCACTTCCTAAGTTATGTAATTCCACACCACAATTTTTAATTCAACCCAATACCTCCTGTAATATCTTCAAAACCAAATCCCTTACTTTTCTCTTTATTTATTCTTAAACCAATTTTTTTAATTTATGCTTAAAGTTTCATTTACTGCTTTTATCCATACTTTATTTTTAACAATTAATACAATATAATCTGAATAATTATACATTATTGGTAATTGTATTTCCTTCATCATTTTGTATCCACTGCTACTTGACATTTTATTAATTTCCTTCACTATTACATTCATAACTAATGAGAAAATTACACTACTAGCCAGGCAGCCCTGCTTTATTCCGCATTCTATTTTATTTCTTCCCCAATCCAGCCATTTACATTTAGTTTCACATGGTTCCTTTCATAAACAGATTTTATTACTTGCAATATTTTTTGCTTACATTATATGCCTGCAAAATTCCTTGTAATGAATTATATTGAATATTATCATAGGCTTTACTTATATCCCCTATCATAACCTTTGCTTCTGCATTTTTATTTATATCATCACTTATTTCTCTTATTATCCATAATAACTCTTGACTTCCTTTTCCTTTTCTTCTGAATATATATTTAGTCATATATTCTATCCATTTTTGTAACCGTTTTGTTGTTATTCTCATATAAATGATATAATCTGCATTATTCAATGTTATAGGTCTCCAATCTTTATCTCCTCTTTATTTCCTTTTTTTAAATATAAATTTTATAACTCCTGTACATATCTCTTTCTCTTTAATTTCAGTTTTTGTAACCATTCATTCATAACTTCTATAAAAATTATATTTTGCCACTACTTTATTTCTTTATACAGACCATATTCAATTCTGTCCAGTGCTGTTGCAGAATTCATGTTAATATCTTTTAGAATTTCATTCAATTTTTTCATAGTTGTTTTTGTTCTAAATATTCAATATTTTATTGCATTTTTCACCTTTATACATTTGTTCTATGTTTTCTTCTCCTTTAACAAATGATTCCACTACATATTATTTAGTTATTTCACATATTCCTTCTTGCTGTCTTATTTGCTTATCTTCCTTATTTTTTTAATTTTCTTATTATGTTTCCTTCTTTTAGCATTTTACTCAAATATGGTGCTACTTCTTCCTTCTTTCCTTGTAAACAATATTTTTGTTTATATAACAAGTTGTTAATTTTAATTTGATTTATTTTATATATTTATTATTCTTTTTCATAAAAGGAATGTTTCCTCTCTAATAAGTCTCTGAATGTTTCTTGACTTAGTATGTTATATCTCTGTTTTTCTTTTCTTCTTTTCTTCCTTATACATTCAAAAACACTTTTTTATATTTCTCTTTAAAATTAAGCCACCAAACAGTCCAATTCTCATAAAACTCTCTCATATTCATATGATTTTTTCATAATTCCATACATTCCTTTTCTCTTCTAAATCTAATTCCTTTTCATTCATTCTGTTTATTCATTTTCCTATTTTTATATATTCTTCATTTTCCTGTACATTAACCCATATAGCCACATGATCCAAACTTCAGCATACTTAATTCTTTTTTTCTTTAACTTTTAAACTATCAGATATTAAAATATATTGCATTTCAGTCCTAATTTCATTTCTTTTGTAGGTCCAGTGGTTATTCTCTCATACACTTAACTTTCCCCTTCTCATAATTTCTTTAACCATTTTAACACCACAATTGCTCTTATTTTTTCTTAAATTACAATCAAAATTTCCCACAACTATAATGTCCATATTTACACAAACACATTCAAGAATATTTTTAAACATAATTTATCTCTCCTTTTTGTTACATATTCTTACAAAGCTATAATTATATACACATATTTTGCATCTCAATTTTATTACTGTAATCATCCTAGTTCCATTATGGTTACAGCTAATATTTTAATGCTTTCTTGACATGATATACATATGCCTCAGCATGTTTCTTTCCCAATGTTTCAAATTACCACACCATTCCAAAGTTTTTCAGTTTGTGTTCCTTCTTCCTCTGTTAATAATATGATATCTTCTAAAACAATACTATGTGCATCTACTACAGCACACCATTGTAATATACCTATTCTCCTCTTAAGATTTTTCATACTGTTCACATTTAAAGTTAATATTTTCAGCTTTTAAGAACGGTTAGTATAATAACATTTGTATCCCTTTTTTTTCTTATTTTTCTCTAAGTATTATATTTTTGAATTTTCTTTTCCTTCTTTACCTCTTTTCCCTATTGAATTCTTTTTATTTCTTACTGTAAGCCAGTCAGCTTCTTCCTCACTTGTCTGCTCTGTTTCTTTTTCTTTGTTACTTTCTTCAACTTCATATATAACCTCTTTATCAGTCCCATCTTTTTGTACATTTTCTGATATAACACATTCTTCTATCTCTTTATCTTGTATAACTATATTTTCAATTTCTTGCACATTCATTTCTCAGTCTAGCTGTGAACGACCAGTGTTGCCAGATATTTTGCACTTTCACATTCTTTTTGCATTATGCCCTGTTTTACCACACAAATTGCATCTTTTTATCACAGTCATTGATTAAATTATCATTTTTCCACAAAAAAAATAACAAGTCTTTGGTGGAACCTTCTATTTTACAACTCCCCTATTGCCACGAACACTGATAATACTAAGTACATGCATAACATTATCATTTTCCATTTTCAGTATTACTCCACATTCCCATCATCCAGTCCAGAGTCCTCTTTCATCATAGATTTTTGTTGTGTTCATTACTTCTTTACATATAGTTAACAAATGTTCTTCCATTTCTTTTGCTTCAACTTCACTTCTAAACTGGATCATTATTTTTTTTTGTTTGTTTGTCTGTAAAAAGCTTGCACCATATATTCTGACCATGGACAAATATTTTTCTTTTCTTCATACGCACCCCCAAAAAAATCCATGGCCTGCCCAGTCTCAAATATCAAGTCACAAAAAGTTTCTTTATTAATTAAAATAAATGCTCTTATCTCTTTTGCATTGACACCCACATGTGCTATGACAACGTCCCAAACCTCATACTTATCAAAACTTTCTTCTTTTTTACTGCTCACATGTACTCTGTACTTCTGTTTTCTTTTATTTCATCTTTCTTCTTTGTTCCTTCTCCAATAGTTTGTGCATAAGTTTTTATCTCTGGAAGTTTTTCTGGCACAGTATCTTCTTCTCCTTTTTCTTCTATTTTTTCCATGATGTCACTCCATGAAACAGCTGCTGCATTTTCTGGCTCACTTTGTTTTACCATTTCTTCCAAATAATCATCCTGAACCCCCCCCCCCCAATTGGAGGGCTGCAATTATGCATTTTTCAGAGGTAACTGCCTCTCCTTCAAACAAGCTCCTCTGAAAAAATTCCTTTGAATCCATCTCTGTTTCAGCTACAGTCTCCTTCTCCTGCAGTGTCACTGTTTTGTCTGCACCAACATCATAAGAAAA